>NC_081554.1:15404768-15437268 GCF_963082655.1 Stomoxys calcitrans | reverse complement strand
ACCGATCTCTCGATTTAAGATTTTGGGCCAATAAAAGGCGCATTTATTGTCCGATGTCGCCGAAATTTGGGCCAGTGAGTTCAGTTAAGCCCCCTGATATAATTCTGCAATATGGCACAGATCGGTTCAGATTTGGATATAGCTGCCATATAGACCGATCTCTCGGTTTTAGGTTTTGGGGCCATAAAAGGCGCATTTATTGTCCGATGTCGCCGAAATTTGGGACAGTGACTTATGTTAGGCTTTTCGACATTCCTGCTACTAAAAAGACCAATATTTTGTTATACACAATTGAACAATGACTTGTGCTTATAAGTATTTGGTCCAAATCGGAACATATTTCGATATAACTGCTATGGGGCATAAGGTATGCAATTTTTACAGAATTTTGATGAAAGGTGTTTTGCGTATATACCCGATGTGGTGGGTATCCAAAGTTCGACCCGGCCGAATTTAACGACTTTTTACTTGTTTTGTTTTTAAATTTCTTAAATTTCCATTCAAAGAATGATATTAGGAAAATTGCAGTTTTCTTTTGTGGTCCAAATGGACATTGCCTATAAGACAAAGATTTAATGCCTTCAACAATGATGTTAAACATCAAACTAAGTTGTCATAAACCATTAATTCTATTGTGCAGGTGACAATTTAGCATAGACAACACTTAGGCTATTGTTTGAGCACCTATTTCGAAAAAAAAAACAAACTCTATGACAAAGACACAATGGAAAATAAATAAAAGAAACAGTTCATTATCACCCAAATGGTGCATAAGAATGGTAACTTAAAATATGCCTTGTGACATGTTTGAGCAGTTTCCAGGAACTATAAGTCACACATTATCATTTGGGAGTTTCATTTTTCCCAACTTCTATGGCGGTTGTAAAATGCCGCCGCTTTTCCTTCTGCAGCAGTTTTTCCAGAGCCCCATTCATATCGTTCGTCAGCCATCAGATAGTGGGCATTTGAAAAGCCCTCTAAGACGAAGTCAGAGTCATTCAGCCATCCATCTATTGAAAATAGTGGCCCTCCGTTTGTATGTCCATCTTGCCTTGGAGGCATTCATAGATCTATTCAAACTAAAGACCATAATAAGCAATGATAAAAATTCATTCGCAGAATTGTCTCCTTTTTATTTGTTGTTTGCCAATAAAACCACGGCCAAGTCCGTTGAGGCCGTCAAACACAGCAGGGCCAAGCCGCCAGTCAAACAGCCAGCCAAGTGTTTGAATTCAGATTTTGTAAAGTCACTTTGAAAGTCCTCCAATACGTGTCACATGCATGCATTAGTCCGGCCATCCATCCAATCGTCTGTTTGTTCGTCTGATGATCTTTAACTATCTATTCCCAAGTAATTGTTGAAGATGGCTGTGTCTTCTTAACATGTTAGTCTCCTTGTTTCTTTCTGGTTCACAAAAGAAATAGAATTAATGGCCTTTTTAGACTCATTAGCGAAAAATAGATTCTATGAGTTCCTCGGCTCAGCTCAGCTCATCCCATCAAAGGTAAGGGTAAAGGCTTAGCCTGCCAGTGGACCATCATTCTTCTACTATGACGCATTAGTCTTGTTTTGTTCGTCTATTCTTGTTGGTGACCAACAAAAAGTCAAAGGAAAATCAAAGTGATGTGGCCTGCTTCTCATTCTCTAAGATTTTGAACGCAAATCCCTTCAATGCAGCAACATGACAATTTTGTATTCGATCTTATCTCTGATTAAATTTGACATATTTTTATGAGTTTCGATTTTGTCCGTTGCTTGTCGTTGTGTTCATTTGCTCTGCCATCTGATCTGGAATGGAGATCACAATTTGTTCCATGTGATCGATATTGAGCTGGGTGATGGCTTGTTGGTGGTTGGTTGTGCCTTTGGCATTTCTGGACTGTTGTAATATGATCTGTTTGTTTCAGTGATAGATCACGAGAATTTGTTGCAAGTATTTCATAAGTGGTATTAATATTTTTAAAAGTCATGTTTTTGGTATTCCAAGTATTTTGTTTTAAACCGGTCACCATAATAATTCCTATCTGTTTTTTTGCTTTACACCAGAGAAATTCCAATTTCGGCTAATGTTCAAATAAGAAATTATGATGCATGACGATTTGATGTCCAGCGTTGATATTAGAATTCCAGGAAGCTAACACAAACGGAATATTTTTTAAAACGGAATATTTTGATTAAAATCCTAAAAGTTAAAAAAATAGATTGAAGGGTATAAGAGAAAATATAAACTGTAAATAAAAACAAGTAAAAGCGTGCTAAGTTCGGCCGGGCCGAATCTTATATACCCTCCACCATGGATCGCATTTGTCGAGTTCTTTTCCCGCCATCGCTTCTTAGGCAAAAATGATATAAGAAAAGATTTGCTCTGCTATTAGAGCCATATCACGATATGGTCCGGTACGGACCACAATTAAATTATATGTTGGAGACTTGTGTAAAATGTCAGCCAATTCGAATAAGAATTTCGCCCTTTGGGGGCTCAAGAAGTAAAATAGAGAGATCGATTTATATGGGAGCTGTATCAGGCTATAGACCGATTCAGACCGTAATAAACACGCATGTTGATGGTCATGAGAAGATCCGTCGTACAAAATTTCAGGCAAATCGGTTAATAATTGCGACCTCTAGAGGCTCAAGAAGTCAAGATCCCAGATCGGTTTATATGGCAGCTATATCGGGTTATGAACCGATTTGAACCTTATTTGACACAGTTATTGAAAGTAAGAATAAAATACGTCATGCAAAATTTCAGCCAAATCGGATAGGAGTTGCGCCCTCTAGAGGCTCAAGAAGTCAAGTCCCCAGATCTGTTTATATGACAACTATATCAGGTTATGAACCGACTTGAAAAATACATGGCACAGTTGTTGGATATCATTACAAAATACTTCGTGCAACAATTCATTCCAATCGGATAAGAATTGCGCCCTCTAGAGGCTCAAGAAGTCAAGACCCAAGATCGGTTTATATGACAGCTATATCAGGTTATGGACCGATTTGAACCATACTTGACACTGTTGTTGGATATCATAAAAGAACACAACAAATAATACGCCTGTTACTAGCCCAAGACACTAAATCGAGAGATGGGTCTATATGACAGTTATATCGAATTATAGACGGCTATTAAATATACTCGGTACGAATGTCGAAGGGTCTATCGCAACTTATTGTGACTAATTTCAGCGAAATCTGTTAATAAATTAAGCTTTTATTGGCCTAAAACCTTAAATCGGCAGTTCGGTTCATATGGCC
Organism: Stomoxys calcitrans; assembly: GCF_963082655.1. Taxonomy (NCBI): domain Eukaryota; kingdom Metazoa; phylum Arthropoda; class Insecta; order Diptera; family Muscidae; genus Stomoxys; species Stomoxys calcitrans. The sequence continues at coordinate 15,434,012 of NC_081554.1, read as the reverse complement.
GTTGTATCCAAATCTGGACCTATCCCGACCGCATTGAACAGGGATGTCGAGGAGCTTCACACAAATCGCAAAGTTCGGCGAGTCGGACAATAAATACGACTTTTACGGGCACAAGACCTTTAATCAAGAGATAGGTCTATATGGCAGCTATATGCAAATCTAGATAGATCTAGGGAAAACAAAACAAGAATGTCGAGGGCCATAACACAATTCACTGACCTAAATTTCAGCTAAATCGGACAACAAATGCGCCTTTTGTGAGCCCAAGACCTTAAATCGAGAGATTGGTCTATATGGCAGCTATATCCAAATTTAAACTGATCTGAGACAAATTCAACAAGAATGTCGAGGGACATAACGTTACTCACTGTCCTACATTTCTGCGAAATCGAATAATTGCGGTTGTTATGGGCTTTAGACAATAAATCGCCAGTTCGGTCTATATGACAGCTATAACTAAGTATAGTCCGATCTAAACCACATTTGGGTCAGATGTCGGGAGGCTTTAAACAACTCAGAAATGGATATTTCGATCCATACTACACACACTATATGATAGGATTGCTGTATTAAAGATTAACACAGGTCAACTGAGTCCTCCGTACCAAAACGTGGCTTTGTGTAGAATGAGGCAGCTGATGATAAAATTAGCCCATCCCACTGGAAACTATATGCTGAACTTTAAACTGGTCGTTCGCATAGGTGGAGTAGCAGGGATATTATGTTTGATGGACGGGCTTATAATGGTCCACGGCTATATAAACGGGCAGTCTACGGAATGTGTTGACGTTATTCGATGACGGTGATTCCCCTTGACCAGGGAATAAAACTTAGAATTGTAACGATGTCTGTACCAGATCTGCGTAGCCAGAATCAATGTCAGGTTAGACGAAAGAGAGCCCCTATCCTATCTTCCACTCTGCGGCATGCTGCTTCTTTTTAGGGAAAATCGTAGTGACTGACCCCTGCAAATAGGAGAAAATAGCTAAAAGCAAGGTTCCCGCACTATATGAGAGGATAGCGGGACTACAGATTGACGCAGGTTAACTGAGTCCTCCGTACCAAATCGTGGCTTCAGTGGAGAACGAGGAAGTTGATGATAAACTAAGCCCAGCCCACTGGAAACTATTGGGTTGCCCAAAAAGTAATTGCGGATTTTTTAAAAGAAAGTAAATGCATTTTTAATAAAACTTAGAATGAAATTTAATCAAATATACTTTTTTAAACTTTTTTCTAAAGCAAGCTAAAAGTAACAGCTAAACTGACAGAAGAAAGAATGCAATTACAGAGTCACAAGCTGTGAAAAAATTTGTCAACGCTGACTATATGAAAAATCCGCAATTACTTTTTGGGCAACCCAATATATGCTGAACTTCAAACTGGTCGTTCGCATAGGCGGAGTAGCAGCGGTATGATATTTGATGGACGGGCTAATGATGGTCTTCGGCTATATAAACGGGCAGTCTACGGAATGTGTTGACGTTATTCGATGACGGTGATTCGCCTTGACCAGGAACTTATCGTAGTATTTTAACGATGTCTGTATGGTACTGCGTAGCCAGAATCAAAGTCAGGGTCAGGAGAGTTCACTCAGAGTCGGAATACGGTTCGGTTATGAGCCTGCTTGCCTTAACTCCGGATGGGACTCCAACTCTAAGAAGAATCACCTGCCGATTCCGCAGCCATTATATGAGTCGGGCTCTGCACAGACACAGCAAGTTTTTACAACAAAGCCTCTGCACCGGGTCTTGTTTCTGAAGTCATCGATTGCATAGGAGTGCGGGAATAGGGTTGGATTTCGTTATTGCTATATCCGACTTCGGAAGTAAAAGAGATTTTCGAGCCATAAGAGCCCAGAGTGGTACAGGTTTATCTGCTTCACTAAACGATTGCCTCAGACAATCATCTTAAAAAATCTCTAATTCCCCCAATGCCTCGATTCTACTTCTTTGATCTCAGAGGGTTTAATTTTAAGTCCTCTCGACCTGACACTTTGTATGATAACTTCTGTTATTAGGTCCGAAATCTAGGCCAAAATTTACGATATCTACTGTTATCAGTAACAGACCCGAACCGGTCCATGTACTGATATAGGTCTTATATAAACCCGATTTGACTTCCCGGGCCTTTGGTTGGGGGCCAACATTTATGCAATTTGATTGGAAATAACTGCTATTACTATTCCAACTTCCATGGCAAGTATAGGTCAAATCGGTCCATATCTTGATATAGCTCTCATATAATACGATCTCTCGAGTTGACTTCTTAAGAACCTATAGGAAGCAAACCTTCTTCAGCTTTCGAAATACAATCCATTTGAACTTCTTGTTGACCTCCAATTGTCCCTTTTTAGTTTCTTGTCTGCAGGAGTGAAAAAAAAGCATGCTATGGCGGTGATCACAAAACTTTAACTTAAAAAAGTTTTTTTTATAAAAAAAAAACTTTTCCATATAAGAAAAACCTTCTCAATCCACATGACTAGAATTTCCATGCTACTCACATACCCAACAAAAATTCTAATAAATGACCTTACTTCGCCTCTGGAAACAAAGAACAAAAATAATGTGTTAGATACCCTCGGGACAATTTCACACCCTTTACCAGACAGCTGAAAATTTTTTACGATCGAAGACAGCTAGTCAAACAATGGCTTGTATTACCAACAGTCTTCATTGTCGGCGTCATCATCACTTCAACATCACATGCGTTGTAGGCATGAGGTAATAAGGAAACCTGCTAAACAATGGCATGGATGGACATGGACATAAGAGGTACCTCTATCTCCAATAGTTTTTCATAGTTTACGCATGCAACACTGACTTGTTGAAATTGTACAGCTTTCCTGAAAGCTTAACTTGTGGGAAAGAAAATTCTGACGGCAAAAAATTCAAATGGAAATGTGAATTCCGTTGGTCTAATCCATTGCATTGGTTGCATGGCAATGAAGGAGATATATAATATTCAATGAATTTTTATGAATTACGAAAGTTATAGGTAATTGGCAGAGACCCAAGCACACGCACAAAATTAGTGAGGGAAAAACAAAGTGCTGGGCAGGATGGTGGTAACATAAACCAGTAAAAGCTTGCTAAGCTCGGCCGGACCGAATCTTATATACCCTCCACCAAGGATCGCATTTGTCGAGTTTTTTTCCCGGCATCTCTTCTTAGGCAAAAAAGGATATAAGAAAATATTTGCTCTGCTATTAGAGCGATATCAAGATATGGTCCGGTTTGGACCACAACTAAATTATTGGGTTGCCCAAAAAGTAATTGCGGATTTTTCATATAGTCAGCGTTGACGGCGTTTTTTCACAGCTTGTGACTCTGTAATTGCATTCTTTCTTCTGTCAGTTATCAGCTGTTACTTTTAGCTTGCTTTAGAAGAAAAGTGTAAAAAAAGTATATTTGAGTAAAGTTCATTCTAAGTTTTATTAAAAATGCATTTACTTTCTTTTAAAAAATCCGCAATTACTTTTTGGGCAACCCAATATATGTTGGAGACCTGTGTAAAATGTCAGCCAATTCGAATAAGAATTGCGCCCTTTGGGGGCTCAAGAAGTAAAATAGAGAGAACGATTTATATGGGAGCTGTATCGGGCTATAGACCGATTCAGACCATAATAAACACGTATGTTGATGGTCATCAGAGGATCCGTTGTACAAAATTTCAGGCAAATCGGTTAATAATTACGACCTCTAGAGGCTCAAGAAGTCAAGATCCCAGATCGGTTTATATGGCAGCTATATCAGGTTATGAACCGATTTGAACCTTATTTGACACAGTTGTTGAAAGTAAGAATAAAATACGTCATGCCAAATTTCAGCCAAATCGGATAGGAATTGCGCTCTCTAGAAGCTCAAGAAGTCAAGTCCCCAGATCTGTTTATATGACAGCTATATCAGGTTACGAAGCGATTTGAACCATACTTGGCACAGTTGTTGGATATCATAACAAAATACTTCGTGCAAAAATTCATTCAAATCGGATAAGAATTGCGTCCTCTAGAGGCTCAAGAAGTCAAAACCCAAAATCGGTTTATATGACAGCTATATCAGGTTATTAACCGATTTGAGCCATTCTTGGTACAGTTGTTGGATATCATAACAAAACAAGTCGTGCAAAATTTCATTTCAATCGGATAAGAATTGCGCATAGAAGCTCAAGAAGTCAAGACCCAAGATCGGTTTATATGACAGCTATATCAAAACATGGACCGATATGGCCCATTTACAATACCAACCGACCTACACTAATACCATAATTGGGTCGGTTGGCCCAACACAACTCACTGTCCCAAATTTCGGCGACATCGGACAATAAATGCGCCTTTTATGGGCCCAAAACCTTTAATCGAGAGATCTGTCTATGTAACAGCTATATCAAAATTTGGACCGATCTAGGCCAAATTGAAGAAGAATGTCGAAAGACCTAACACAACTCACTGTCTCAAATTTCTGCGAAATCGGACAATAAATGCTCCTTTTATGGCCCCAAAACCTTAAATCGATAGATCGGTCTATATGGCAGCTATATTCAAATCTGAACCGATCTGGGCCAAATTGAAGAAAGATGTCGAAGGGCCCAACACAACCCACTGTCCCAAATTTCGGCGACATCGGACAATAAATACGTTTTTTATGGGCCCAAAACCTCAAATCGAGAGATCGGTCTATATAATAGCTATATCAAAATTTGGACCGATCTGGGCAATATTAAGCAAGAATATCGAAGGGCTTTACTCAACTCACGGTCCCAAATTTGGACCACAACTAACAATAAATATGGCTTTTATGGGTCGAAGACTTTATATCGAGAGATCGGTCTACGGGGCAGCAATATCCAAATCTTTACCAATCTGGGCAAAGTTAAACATGGATGTCGATGGGCTTACCATAAATCACTTTCCCAAATTTCAACGAAATCAGACAATAAATGCGAGTTTTATGGGCCCAAGACCTTAAATCGAGAGATGGGTCTATATGGCACCTATATTCAAATCTCGACCGAATTGGATCAAGGATATATTATAACTCACTGTCCAAAATTTTAGCGAAATCGGACAATAAATGCGAGTTTTGTGCGCCCAAGACCTAAGATCGACTGATCGGAATATATAGCAGCTATATCCAAATCAGTACTGATCTGGGCCGTATTGATCCAAGATGTCGAGTGGCCTTACACAACTCACGGTCTCAAATTTAAGCAAAATCGGATAATAAAGGTGACTTTTATGGGCCCAAAACCTTAAATCGGCAAATCGGTTTATATGTGGGCTATATCAAGATATAGTCCGATATAGCCCATCTTCGAACCTAATCTGTCTATGGACATAGAAAACACCTGTAAAAAGTTTCAGCTCAATATCTTCATTGTTCAAGAACGTAGCTTGATTTCAAAGGTGGGCCAATTAAACGCACCACGTTTTCTCAATAAAACGATTTCGATAGCCGTAGACTCGAAATGGGGCCTGAAACCAAATAGTCCACTGGATCTACTGGAGCGATATTAGACCAATACTTACCTATGCCACAGTAGTTTAGTGGACTGCGATGGGTTCAGATATGTCCAATAGGTTCAGAGAACATGTTGTCTTGGCATAGGTGGAGCGATGAGGATTACTCATACTAGGGCAATGGAGATCATCTTAGATATCAGACCCATAGACAGATTAAGTGTGAGGCAGCTATTGCGGCTAGTAGAATGAAGGCGATGGAAGAATGGATAGGAATAGGAGCAGGTCATACCACCGCGGTATAATCGAGGCGATGATAGGAAACCTGGAAGGAGGGAAAAGGTTTCCGATCGGATACTTGAGACGACCCTAGAGGTCGAGTTCGAGGCGCTACTGCCAGCGGCACAATCTTGGATTGACGGAATCCTAGCATTGCCATTTGGAAGAACATGTTACACGGGTGGATCAAAGCTAGAGGACAGAGTTGGCCTGGGGGTCTACATTGAGAACCCAGGGACTGAGATCTGTTTTAGACCGCCTGACCATAATTCGCCCCTGCAGGCGGAGATCTGGGCTATCACGGAATGCATGATATGTCTTTACGGACAGTAAACAAGCCATGAAGGCAATAACAACAAGGACGGTAAGATCACGAACTCTGTGGGTAGCACGATCCGCATCGTTAGGTTGCCGGGCCTTAGAGGAGTAACTGGCAATGAGAAAGCAGACCAGGACGGTAAGATCACGAACTCTGAGGGTGGCACGATCTGCATAGTTTGGATGCCGGGCCTTAGCGGAGTAACTGGCAATAAGAAAGCAGAAGATTTGGTGGTGAAGGCGAGAGAACTGCCGTCAATATACTTGATTAACCCGAAGCCTTCCGGGTCAACGCAGTCTGATTTTTGAGGTCATGGGCGCGAATGCGCATTTAACTTTGTGGAACAGCGTAACGGTCGGTTGGACGGCGAAAATCCTATGGGGAGATCCAGATCGTGAGAAGACGAGGCTATAGCATGTGTAGGGCATGCGGGGAAGATGTTGAGACGTTGGAGCATTTTCTATGACATTACCGGTACTTAGATGAGGACACTGTGCCAGACATGAACCAACTTAGGGGCGCGGCATGGAACACAATTAAGGATTTTGTAAGTAGCACGGATTCCTAAATTAAAATTTTTAGTTTTCGAGGTAACTTTTTATATCCACCACCATAGGATGGTGGTCATACATCATAATCTAGTCATTACGTTTGTAACACCTCGAAATATATTGTACGTCGGAGATCCCATAAGGTATTATATTCTTGATCGTCATGTCATTTTAAGTCGATCTAGCCATGTCCGTCCATCTACCAGATCGTCCGTCTGTCTGTCGCAAGCACGCTAACTGCCGAAGGAGTAAAGCTAGACACTTGAAATTTTGCACAAATACTTTTTATAAGTGTAGGTCGGTTGGGATTGTAACTGGACCAAATCGGTCCATGTATTGATATAGCTGCCATATAAACCGATCTTGGGTCTTGACTTCTTGATCGATTTGGTTGAAATTTTCTACAACGGCTTCTCTCATCACTTTCAACATACGTGGCTAATATGGTCTGAATCAATCAATTGCTTGATACAGCTCTCACATAAACCTATCTCCCGATTTTGCTTCTTGAGCCCCTACAAGGCGCAATTCTTATGTGAATGAACTGAAATATTACACAATGACCTCTACAATGTTCAGCATTCATTTATGGTCCGAATCGGACTATAACTTGATATAGCTCCTATAGCATAACAGTTCTTATTCAATATTCTTTGTTTGACTAAAAAGGGATACCGCGCATAGAACTCGACAAATTCGATCCATGGTGGAGGGTATATAAGATTCATCCCGGCCGAACTTAGCACGCTCTTACTTGTTTAGTATTTAAAGAGCACAACAAGCCGATTACTGGCTTAGGTGTATGTCCATAGTGGCATGGGACGGATTAATATACCCACCCTCTTTTCAACCTAACCTCACCTAATAAGTTGAACTCGATTTGTATACCCTACACCACTACTGTGTTACTGGGTATTATAACTTTTAACTGCCCATGAACATTCCACTAAGGCACATGGACAAACTTTTCACATATCAATGAGTGCAGTCCGTTTCAAGTTTAAGCTCAATAATAAGGGGCCTCTTTTTATAGCCGAATCCGAACGGCTTGCCGCAGTGCGACACATCTTTGGTAAGAAGTTTTTACATGGCTTAGTACCTCACAAACATTGCCAGCATTAGGAGGAGAAAATCACTGATGTAAATTTTTTTGATGGTCTCGCCAAGATTCGAACCCAGGCGTGTAGTGTCATAGGCGGATATGCTAACCTCTGCGCTAGGGTGGCCTCTAATATAGATTTGGATATAGCTCCCATATATATTGGGTTGCCCAAAAAGAAATTGCGGATTTTTCATATAGTCGGCGTTGACAAATTTTTTCACAGCTTGTGACTCTGTAATTGCATTCTTTCTTCTGTCAGTTATCAGCTGTTACTTTTAACTTGCTTTAGAAAAAAAGTGTAAAAAAGTATATTTGATTAAAGTTCATTCTAAGTTTTATTAAAAATGCATTTACTTTCGTTTAAAAAATCCGCAATTACTTTTTGGTCAACCCAATACATGTGCGTGCGCTTCGTTAACCGATTCTTTCGAAAATTGATAGGAAGGATTTTCTCTTGACTCTCGATATTACGATTTCACAGAAATCGGTTCAGTTTAAGATTTTCACTCCTAGAAGCACTGCAAACGCATTTATTGTCCAATCTTCACAAAAATTTGCACAACGCTTTCCTCGAAGACTTCCTCAATATCTGTAAAGTTTAGTCGAAATCGGTTCAGATTTGGACTTTCTCATATATCCCAAATTTCACATAAAAATGATCTTTATTTGCCTGGTCAACTGCATCAATCTTCCACATACAATGAGGATTATTGCCACCACAGAAAATGAAGAGCACAAAAAACTACTACAGTCAGGATATCACTGTCAGTGAAATACTAATGATTTGGCGCAACGAGCGAATGACATGTTTGGGCGACATTAATCAACATAATTTCTGTGTAAGTGGTACCAAAATGGTTGGTTGGTTGGTTGGTTGTTTGGTTGCTCTTTTGGCGGTAGACAGTTTGTGGGGATCAACAGAGAGATGCGAGCCAAATTACAATTTGATGTGAAAATAAATTGTGCAGCAGCGAAAGCGCATTTATTTGCAGATAGTTTTTGCTACATCATTTTTATATCGGCACTACCATGGGTAGGAAGGTAGATTGAATTTGGTATTCTCTATAAGAAATTGAAAAAAGTGGAGGAGATTGAAAATTGTCTTCAATAGATATCCCAATGTAGTCCGTCTGAGATCGAGAAGGCATTTGACAGCTGTATTGTACTCCTTAATGCCTTTCATTTGAAACCCATATGGTCTCATTCCGCTTACATCCCCACAAGTCAAAAAGATTTGAATAACATTTCCCTTTTATTGTCAACTAAAGTTATAAGGACAAGTTATTGGGAGCTACCTTCAATAGATCCTCTTTTCAATAGGGAACTTTACTTTGAAGATATTTTGGGTAGGGTATATAAAATTCGACTCTAAGTGGCCTTTCGAAAACATTCTTCTTCCTTTGGGGAGCCCTCAATGGCATACCGTTTGCCACTGATGCACTACGCAGGTAATGAATGCACTAGGAAGGTAATGGTGGGTACTTTATCCCAAGGCTAACTTTGATACGTGGTGATGATGGTAGTGTTGGTATTTGAAGATCAGTCTCCTTGGATTCGTAGGAATAGTGCGATTATCACTCATAATTGTTTGATGAGCTTTTGAGCGTCTTCGTCATGGTTTCGCTTAGCATGAACCCAAAAGAAAATCAAAAAATATAAAATTCTGGGCTTCCTCTACCAAAAAGTTGAACTTGTTGGCTAAAAGTCCCATCGAAGAGGGGAAAAAGTGTGTTGTTGGGCAATTTTCTGTGATTTGGCGACAATTATGAAAGTTTCTTGTCTGACTGCCTGCCTGCCAGACTGCCAGCTTGCTAGCCTGTTTTGCTGGCCTGGCCTGCCACAACGACATTTGTGCCGAAAACATTATTTCTGATTGTAAATTGAGCTTTAACCCATAGCCACCAGAGAAGCCATAAAATAAAGTAAAACATTTAGTTAAGTTTTTAGGGTGTGTAGCTTTGGGCCTTTCCAAGTTGTTTTGGTTTCCTCGTCGCCGTTCATCGTAACTTCGTTGCTGTTGTCTCATGGGGCTTTGGAAATCTTTTCAACTCAACGAGAAGAAAAAAACCTTTTTTTAACTTCGTCGTTGTTGTTGTTGTTATTGTCTTTTGCGTCAAAGGCCAACGTAGCAATAAAATAACATTCATTTACATTTTTTTGTTGTTGGTGTGGTTTTTGTTTTGTTTTGTTGGGGTTCATAGCATGACACCCACACATGCCGGTTGAGACAACCAGCCAGCCAGCCAGCCAGCAAGCCATCCACCGAGCCAAACAGTCAAGCATTTCAGCTTTGAGATACGTTACGAACCTAACGACACGATCATAAGCAAAAGATCACCGAAATGGCCAAACAACAAAGCCGACGAACCAGTTTCTCAGCGATAATGATGATGGACAGAGTTGCCAAGCTGATCTTTTGATGAGTTTTAGTGAGTGAATTTTGATAAATAAATGGACATATAAAAATGGAAAAATATATTTAAAATTTTAGTTAAATAAAATAATGTAAAACAAGTAAGAGCGTGCTAAGTTCGGCCATGCCGAATCTTATATACCCTCCACCATGGAACGCATTTGTCGAGTTCTTTGCGCGGTAATTCTTTTTAGACAAGCACAGAAAAAAGGATAAGAATTGTTATGCTATTAGAGATATATCAAGTATTAGTCCGATTCGGACCATAAATGAATTGAATGTTGAAGACCATAGTAGTAGTCATTGGGTAATATTTCCATTCGGGTAAGAATTGCGTCCTATAGGGGCTCAAGAAGCAAAATCGGGAGATCGGATCATATGGGAGCTGTATCAGGCTATAGATCGCTTAAGACCATATTGGACATGAGCATTGAAGGTCATGGGAGATGCCGTTATACAAATTTTCAGCATAATCGGATAAGAATTGCGACCTCTAGAGGCTTAAGAAGTCAAGATCCCAGATTGGTTTATATGGAAGCTATATCAGATTATGGACCGATTCCAACCATTCTTGGCATAGTTGTTGGAAGTAATAACAAACAAGTTTGGGGCCAAATTGAACGAGAATAGCGCCTTCTATTGGCTCAAAATGTCAAGATCCAAGATCGGTTTATATGGTAGCTATATCAGGTTATAGGTCCATTTGAGCCATATTTAGCATAGTAGTTGGAAGTTATAACAAAACACTTCGTGCAAACTTTCAGCCAAATTGAATGGGAATTGCACCCTCTAGTGACTAAGAAGTCAAGATCCCAAATCGGTTTATATGGCAGCTATATCAGGTTATGAACCGATTTTAACCATACTTAGCACAGTGGCTCAAGAAGTCAAGATCCCAGATCGGTTTATATAACAGCTATATCAGGTTATGAACTGATTTTAACCATACTTAGCACGACATTTTGTTCAAAATTTCAGCCAAATCGAATGAGAATTGCGTCCTCTAGTGGCTCAGGAGTCAAGATCCCACACTTAGCACAGTTGTTGGAAGTGCTACCAAAACACCACGTGCAAATTTTCAGCCAAATCGGATGAGAACTGCGCCCTCTAATGGCTCGAGAAGTCAAGATCCAAGATCGGTTTATATGGCAGCAATATCAGGTTATAAGTCAATTCGAATGAGAATTGCGCCCCTAGTGGATCAAAAAGTCAGGATCCTAGAGTGGTTTATATGGCAGCTATATCATGTTATGGACCGATTTGAACCGTAGTTAGCACAGTTGTTGGAAGTGTCACCGAAACACCATGGGCAAATTTTCAGCCAAATCGGTTGAGAATTGCTTGCTCTAGTGGCTCATGAAGACAACATCCAAGATTAGTTTATATGGCAGCTATATCAAAACATGAACCGATATGGCCCATTTACAATCCCATCCGACCTACACTAATTAGAAGTATTTGTGTAAAATTTCAAGCGGCTAGTTTTACTCCTTCGAAAATTAGGACGGACATGGCTAGATCGACTTAAAATGTCATAACGATCAATAATATATATTCTTTATGTGGTCTTAGACGCATATTTCGAGGTGTTACAAACGGAATGACGAAATTATTACACCCATTCCCCTTACCACAAAAGTACTACCCAAAAATAAAAGTGGCCCGATCGGGACAATATGGGATTTAAATGAAAGGTATTCAAGAGTTGAGTACGAATTTCATAATAAAGTTGGGTTCAAGTACCTGGGGGCCGCCCCAGCCCCAAAACCTCTGAAAATAGGTTTATTTGACGATCATGATAATATGGGACTCAAATGAAAGGTATTCGGGAATAGATTACGAATATGGTCAGGAAGTAGGAATAGGCTTTATAATTTATTGATAACGGAAGGAGGGTCCGCCCCCTCCACCGTTGCCCCAAAAACATGACCCAAAATCAAAAGTGGACCGATCGGGACAATATGGGTATCAAATGAAAAGTATGCGAGAGTAGATAACGAATCTGGCATTAAAATGCATGTCGAAGTATAGGGTATCACCCCACCCCCACAAAAACGTCCAAAAGGGGCACATTAGCCAATCACGAATATATGGGAATCGGTTTGTATATTCCGTAAAGACTGAAAAACGTCAGAACCGATTTTCTCGAAATTTTCGCTTGTTGTGTAGGTTGCTTTGAAAGGAAACATAGGCTATATTATTTTTCGATATCGAGGAGGAAGCACCCTCCCCCTTATGCCAAGAACACAATCCAAAATCAAAAGTGGACCGGTCGGGACAATATAGGTATCAAATGAAAAGTATTGGAGAGTAGAATACGAATATGGTATTAAAATTTGAGTTTAAGTACCCATCGGGCCGCCCCAAATCCAAAACTCCCCCAAACAGACATATTGGATGTTCATTTTAATGTGTGGCTCAAATGAAAGGTATTCGGCAGTAGATTTCGAAACTGGCATACAAAATTAGATCGAAGTAAAGGGGGTCACGCCACCTTTAATAAACGACATTCGACCCATTGTGAGTATATGATATTTGGCTGAACCGATTTTCTTAAAATTTTCATAGATTGTGTACGTTTGTCTGGAAGGAAAAATAGGCTATATCATTTTTAGATATCGGGTGGAGGCGGACCCTCGCCCTTACCCCAAAGACACCACCCATATCCGAAGGGCACAATAAGGGTATCAAATGAAAGGTATTGGAGACCAGAAAATTAATATGGTATTAAAATTTGGGTTCAAGTACGTTAATACCTTAATGCGTACAAAATATTACTTGCTTTACAGATTGCGCTAGACAATGTTGACAAATTTTTTCACAGCTTGTGACTCTGTAATTGCATTCTTTCTTCTGTCAGTTATCAGCTGTTACTTTTAGCTTGCTTTAGATAAAAGTGTAAAAAAAAGTTTATTTGATTAAAGTTCATTCTAAGTTTTATTAAAAATGCATTCACTTTCTTTTAAAAAATCCGCAATTACTTTTTGGGCAACCCAATACATACTCGTTTTTGAGGACAATTTCAAGACATAAGCTTTAATCATTCGAAATAGAGGTGTACACGTCAGTCGTGAGCTGTCGTGTCGGGCGTGATTAGTGAGTGAGATCTAAATCCACTCACATGATCATGCGTGACCATGATTGAAATAAAATTTTTCGTGCGTGAGCGAGTGAAATCCTGTTCACGACACTAATCACGACTCAAGAGAAAGTCACGACTCGCGAGAAAATCACGACTCACGAGACACTCACGACTAACGAGAAAAAAATAACGACTAACCGTTAAAATGTATAAGAAAACACACTTTTTTGCAGGCGTCTTAAATCATACGGTATTTTAACGTACGAATTCAGGCGGGCTGCCACTATTGTAAAAGTATAGAAGAAGTAGAAACAATTTCTGTCCAATAAGTGGTTATGCAGGGGTGAAACATTTTATATTACATTGCTATATGTATGTTAAAATACCGCATGATTTGAGACGCTTGGAAAAATAATATAATTCGTTTCATGGAAAAATATATTTTTAACCGTGAGTCGTGAGAGTTTCTTAAGTGGTGATTTTTATCGTCAGTCGGGGGTGCGTGAGTAAAATTTTTGTCTCGTGAGCGTGTCCGACCGGAATGTGCAGAGTGACACCTCTTTGGGCAAACATTTTTACATGAACCTGACATAGCTCCTATTTAAAAGAATCTCTCAAATATACTTCTTGAGCCCCTATGATGCCCAATTCTTTCCCGACTTGTTTGACATTTTGTACTATGACGATACAACTATGACCTCCAACTTTCCTGCCAAGTATAGTAAGAATCGTTACGTAACCTGATATAGCTCCCATATAGCCAATTTTTCGACTTGCCTTAAGCCTCCCGACATCTGACCTAAAATGGAAGATCGGTCTATATGGCAGCTATATTTAAATATAGTCCGATCTGAACCATATTTAGGTCAGATGTCGGGAGGCTTAAGGCAAGTCGAAAAATTGGCTATATGGGCCTTAATCCCATTAAAAGCGAATTTATTGCCTTTTTCTGAAATTTTCTGAAACTGTCACTTATATAAAAGTTCTCGGGACCTGAACCAAATATGATACAGTTCAGCCCCTATTTACATATAACTATGGATCTGGACCATATTATGGTCGGGTGACGAGAGGCTTAATAAAAGTCACTATGTCAAATTCCACAGAAATAATAAAGTAAATGCGTCTTTAACATGTCTGTAGCGCGATAATAACAGACGAACGGCAAACGGGCTGAGACACGGACATCGTTAAATCGCTTTAAAATTTTACGACGATCCGAAGTACGAACTTTGTAGGGTATAGATATTTCGATGGGTTGTAAATGGAATGACTGAATGAATATACCCCATGGTGGTGGGTATAACAAATAAACACATGCTAAGTTCGGCCGGGCCGAACTCACAATCGGATAGAAATTGCGGCTACAAGGGGCTCAAAAAGTCAAGTCAAAGAATAACCATCTATGGAAGCTATATGCAAATCTGAACCCATATGGCCAATTTTCAATCACCAACGACCTACATCAATAAGAAGTATGACTACAAAATTTCAAGCGGATATCTTTATTCGTTCGACAGCTATCGTGATTTCCACAGACCCCATCCTATGATGGTGGGTATAATTAAACATCAAATTTCCTCCCAATAAAAATTACTTGTGGCAACTCTGTCACTCACACTTCAACTCCCCAGGGAACTTGTTCTGAGCATAGTCGTCATTCGATAAGTACTCTTGGGCTAACAGTACAACTGTGTGTGCGTGTGTGTCCATGAGTCTCGTGGTTTTTTTACCTTTGCTCTCACCTGTTTGCTATGAGGATCACTCTCTGCATTACCAATGAAAATTAGCTCAGTGCAGAGTATGGCTCTCCCATTCCCTCATTTTATTTGAGTAATTCTCACAAAGTAGAGAGCTATGGCAACATGTTAACAAAGGCTTAACAAAAAGATCCCAGTGTGTATGTATGTAAATGGCATGGTGTTGGTAACTCAGTGGTTGCTCAGAAGAAAAAACTCCGTATGTGTGTGTGTTTTGCTCTTCTTGTGGTCCGCGTGAAATACACTTGGCAATGGACATTTAGTTTGTTCGTGGACTTCTCAACACTGGGCGCACTTATCGCTACTCGTATTCAGGAAAACGCCAAACGCAGTGGTCATTTTCCGAAGAGCAAGAGTGTCAACAAGAAAGAATTGTTGCTGCGGTAATTTGAACGGCATTTAAAGTTTTTTTTTTTGCTGCTTTTGGGGGGTAGGAAAAAACCAACCCTTGTGTGAGTGTTAAGAGAAATGACTCAACAAAAGTGATCTCAAGTGTTGTTGTTTTTTTTTTCTTTTGGAAAAAAGATCTAAATACCCTTTAAAAAGGTTTGTTTGGCTTTTAAAGACTAAATTTGGCCTAGTTTGGACTTCCGAAAGGCCTGTTCCATGATGCTTGCCATGGTTTTTGGTTGGGAAAAAACATTTTAGTGCTCTTTATCTAAGACATTTGCTTGGAAAACGTGACTAACAAGTGATTTATGGTGTGGTTGTACTTCTGCTGCCCGCAAACTCATCTCGTGTCTTTGGCAACGCTGCCGTCGCTTTTGCTTATCATAGTCAGCAAAGCAAACATCATTGGTAAGCGTTGTGGCAAATTCTTGAGACTTGCCATTGATTTTGCGTAGGCAAAACCCCAGTTATAACCAAAAGACAGTTTTTGTGAAACTTTTAACGGTTAGTCTAAGAAAAATTTCATTTGCCATGGATTCTTTGGAGGTGGAATTTAAGATCAACATACCCTCATCATCAGCAGGTGGGGCCAACACCTCATCCCCATCAACAGCAGCAACAGCATCTTCTTCCTCAACTGCCTCTTCAAACAATAACTCATCCTCCTCCTCCAGCTCTTCTTCCACTAACCCTGCGAAGAAAGTCATTTCCCAGGAGACAGTTTCCTATTTAAATATCTCCGAGGTCACTAACAGTCGCCATCAGATGCTAAGCACTTCCTCTTCCTGCTCCAGCTCATCCAGCAATGCTCAGACCCAACAAGCCATAGCCGAGATCATTAATAATCCAGCCCTATTGGAAGTTTTGGTCAATGCCTCAACCATACAACAGCAGCAGCATCATCAACAACAGCTACAATCAACTGTTCCAGCACCATCATCATCATCATCATCGTCTTCGTGCTCTTCTTCATCTTCTACGTCTACAACTGGCAAGGATGTAAATGCCTGCAGCAAACTAACAAATACTCCAACGCTTAGCAAAGCTAACAACAGCAACAACAATTCCAACTCCAGCATGAATCCCAGCAGCCAAGCCATTAGTTCCTCCAGTTCGACTTCAAGTCCCCCCACCAACACCCCTACCGCTGTAGCCGGTAACACCAACGATTTAGCAGCTGCAGCTGCTGTCTTTCTATCGTTGCAGGGGACCATGGTTACAAGTCTGCAACAGGCAGCCTTACTTCCCGTCAATTCACCAGCTGCTGCAGCCTTAAATTTGCAAGCTTTAGAATCGTATTTGGCTTTGCAACGTATCACTGGGAAAACCGATGTGTTTCGCTTTAATCACAGCGTGGGAAACAATAGCAACAGCAGCAACAACAACAACAACAACAATCACAACAGCAATGGTGGAGTTTTAAATGCTGCATTGGAAACCCCCTCCTCTCATCATCATCACCATCATCATTCTGCGCTGGAGCAGCGCAAACATGAAAGCAGCCATTCCAAACATTCAATTGGCAGTCATAGCTCATCGTCGGCTGTTAATTCAAATGCCAAGGAATCTTCCCTGGACAATGAGTCCCTAACTTATGGCGAAAGAACTACAAAACTGCCCTCGGCCAATAGTCTATTCCATTCATTGCATTCGGCCAACAACTCCAGTAATGTCAATGCCACCTCCTCCTCCACTTCTGCAGCTGAGTTGGGAGAATGTGAACTACCCCTGCTGAATAGCAGTGATGATACTCTCAATTTTGATGCCTCTGAACTGGAGAATAGTTTTCTCTTCAATTCGGCTCTGCTAAGTTCCATGTCGGGAGCCCAACACCAACACCAGCAACACCAACATCAGTCTCAACCAGGTTCCTGTTCCCAAGATTTAGATCAAATGTCTGCCCTGCAGGCTTCCATGTTTCAAGATAAACTCAACACCTTGGCTGTGGCTGATTGTAACTCTGCACATGCTGCGGCCAACTCTAATGCCACCGAGGGCTCACATTGCCTTAGTGGTGGCGCCAGTGGCAATCAATCATCATCTGCCGCCAATGCCCAAAGGGCCAAGAAACAGTTCATCTGCAAATTTTGTAATCGTCAATTTACCAAGTCCTATAATTTGCTAATCCACGAAAGGACCCACACCGATGAGAGGCCTTATTCATGTGATATATGTGGCAAGGCCTTTAGGCGTCAGGATCATTTGAGAGATCATAGGTAAGTGTAGGCTAATCTCCTCCAAAAAAATATATAAACAAAGAAGATGTAGTGGTTGAAAATATTAACAACTTCAAAATTAACGAATAAGACCCAATAGGCTAATGTCGTGTAAAGCCAACCTTTTGATATCCTAAGTCACAAAAGGCTTTGTCTCCAGGTCATAAATGATGTCTGCATACCTTTTGAAGATGGTCGCATGAAAAAAAACACACATAGCTTAATCGAATTAGAAGGTGATTCTGATTGGATCCGTATAGCCTGGGACCGATGGCATGGGACAGACTAATATACTCACCCACTTTTCAACCCAACCTGACCAAATTGCTCTATCCCTATCCCTTCTGGGCGAACAAATGCACAACTTTTTAATAAACTGTACCACAGTGGTGGCGTAGGGTACAAAAATCTTGCCCAGTTATTTCCACCACTAGATGGCGACATGCTCATTTTGTCTGGAAAGATAACCATTGATAAGTTGCACTGGATAGATTGTTATCGTTTTCATGCAATTAAAGTCGATAACGCGTGCTTTACTCTGTATTGTATGACCAGGGACATAATTGCTGTGTTCTATTTTAGTCCCATCCTGTGCAAGTCAGCTGTTCTGGATAAAATACCATTACAATGTTGTACTGGTAAGTTATCGATAACATGCAATAACAGATAATAAGGAACGACTAATCGTGATTAGCTCTCTATAGTATTAAAATAAAACACGACAATTATTTCATTGGTACAGTTGCTGTGTTTTATATTTTATCTTATCCCGTGCAAGTCATATGTTCTGGATAGAATTTCAGTGTAAAGTTGACTTAGATGGTTATCGATATCATGCGATTACAGATAATAATAAGCGAATAATCGTGATCGAGTGATCGGTTTATATGGGAGCTTTGTACGTTTATAGACCGATTCGAACCGTACTAGGCACAGTTAATGGAAGTCTTTACAGAACACCACATGCAAAATTTTAGCCAAATCGGAGAAAATTGCGACTTTTAAAGGCTCAAGAAGTCAAATCGGCAGATGTGAGCTATATCAGGTCATAGACCAATTCAAACCGTACTTGGCACAGCTATTGGAAATCATGACAAAACACTACATGCAAAATTTCAGACAGATCGGAAAAAATTGCAGCTTGTATGAGATTAAGAAGTCAAATCGGGAGATGGGTTTATATGGGAGCTATATCAGGTTATAGACCGATTTGAACCGTATTTGGCACAGTTGTTGGAAGTCGTAACAGCACACGACATGCAAACTTTCCACCAAATTGGACAAAAATTGCGGGTTGTAACGGCTCAAGAAGTCAAATCGGGAGATTGGTTTATATGGGAGCTATATCAGGTTATGGACCGATTTGGACCGTACTTGGCACAGTTGTTGGAAGTCATAACAGAACACTGTGTGCAAAATTTCCGCCAAATTGGATAAAAATTGCGGCTTTCAGGACCTCAAAAAGTCAAATCGGGAGATCGGTTTATAAGGGAGCTATATCTAAATCCGAACCGATATGGCCCATTTGCGATCCCCGACGACCTACATCAATATTAGGTAACTATACGGAATTTCAAGTGGCTAGTTTCGCGCTTTCGAACGCTATCGTGATTTCGACAGACGGTGGACCTTGGCTAAGACAGCGCCGCATGCATCAGTGTTTGACACTCGACCTAAGACTACCATTGAGGTTGAGTGCAAGACAGCCCCAAAAAATGTTGGTCGGTTTGATAGAACTCTGGTCAACAATAAGCACCCAGAGGCAGAGTTCTACTTCCGGGTTTTTGAGCATGAGATGGTCCTGGCAGACCATAACTCGGTCCTGCAGGTGGAAGTCCGGGAGTCACCGAGTATGAAGTATGAACATGTTTACTGACAGTAGATTCGCCATTAAGCCAATAGCAATCAGGACGGTAAGGTCACAAAGGGTCTTGAAGAATAGGAAGGAGATTAACGGTTTTTCATCATCATCAGGTCATAGCTTAATAAGTGCCAGCAGACTTGGTTGTAATGACCTAAGGACTGCCGCCAATAAACCTGGTAACAAATGCGCATGTACCACTGTAGAACATTGAAACTGACTAATGGACGACGAAATCCTATGGGAAGATCTAGACCGTTACTAAATTAGGCTTATAAGGGGTAGTGGGAATTAGTATGAGTTTTGGGGCCATAACGGAACACTTAGGATTTCTTGCGCAGACCAAATCGGTCAAGTACCTGATATAGCTCCTATATAACCGGATCTCCCCATTTGACTTCTTGAGCCCCTCGAAGCAACAAATTTTTTCCGATTTGGCTGAAATGTTGGATGTTATAACTTCCAACAACTGTGTTACGTACGGTTCGAATCGGTCTATAACCTGATAGAGCTCCCATATAAACCGATCTCCCCATTTTACTTCTTGAGCTCCTAAAGGGCGCAATTCTTATCCGATTTGTATAAAATTTTGCACAATGGCTTTAATTATGCTCTCCAACATTCACAGCAGGTATGGTCCGAATATGTCCATAATTTGATATAGCTTCAATAGCATGGCAATTTTTATCCATTATCTTTTGTTTGCCTCTAAAGAGATACTGGACAAAGAACTTGACAAGGTTAATAAAATTGTAGACTCTTACTATGCTTTAGTTCCCAACTTTTGCAGTTTGCCCTAGTTTGTAGGGCGTGGATACCATAAACTTTGTTTTAAATCCATTTACTGCCTAGTTATCAACCTTTTTCAAAGCTACGGTTAATGATATCAATGACCGATCCATATGTAGAGTTGCGAAGCCAGGGTTGCGAGTTGCGAAGCTAATAGTCGAATCTGGCTTATTCTTCTCCAGCAGGATATTATAGGACATGTGTTCTTCTAATCAAACTGCGCAGATAGGTTGATGCATAAACCTAATCAGCGTATCACATCCGGCCTTAAATAATTCCGCTGGTAACCCTTAGACTCCTGCTGCTTTGTTGTTCTAGAGACGAGCCACTGCTTCTCGGACCTTATTCAGACAAAGCCATATACATTCTATTGTATTACGCCTCATCAGCGTGTCACATCCGATCTTAAATAGTTCTGCTGGTAACCCATAGGCTCCTGCTGCCTCGTTGTTTTTAAGCACAGTTCCTGTTACGCTGACCTCATTCATACCAACGGTATTGATAGTGAGTCAATACTAACACAATAGATGGATGATATACAGCGTTATACATACCATACGCTATTGTTTTTGTATTAATTTACGGTAGTGATACCAGTTCGAGTGTAAGAGGTATCAATTTCGCCTTTTTTGTAGCAGCAGGGAAAATCTCCTTTCCTAAGCACGCTATCTACGTCTGTTACCAGATTTCTTGCTTTGTCTCTGCAGAAGGGTGTCCCTGTACCGAAGTCATCGGATTCGTGTTTGTGTGAGTTTTGTGCATATGTTGAGCATATCTGCTCTACTGTGGATTTTCCAAGCCTAAAGCCGCATTGATAGGGACTAAATCTTCCGCACAGTTTATGCGTGCATTTTTCTAGCCAGATTGCGCAGATAAGTTGTTGCATATGTCTCAGCATTGCGCTTTCTCCTGTCGTAAATAGTTCAGCTAGTACACCATAGGCTCTTGCTGCCTTGTTGCTCTTCGGCCGTTATATCCTCGTAATCGGCTGCACCGAGTTCAATCTACTGAACATTTTGTTCTATTGGGTTGCCCAAAAAGTAATTGCGGATTTTTCATATAGTCGGCGTTGACAAATTTTTTCACAGCTTGTGACTCTGTAATTGCATTTTTTCTTCTGTCAGTTATCAGCTGTTACTTTTAGCTTGTAAAAAAGTATATTTGATTAAAGTTCATTCTAAGTTTTATTGAAAATGCATTTACTTTCTTTTAAAAAATCCGCAATTACTTTTTGGGCAACCCAATATATCCTCAGCCCTCTATTTGTATCTATTACCATATTTTCTTCTATCCTGCAGGGCCAGGAGTTAGATGTTTAATTATTATTCTGACACCAGAAGATGTCGATTCACTGACACTCACGTTTTTATACCCACCACCATAGGATAGGGGTATACCTAGTCATTCCGTTTGTAAAAAATTGCAAATTTTGCCCATGAACATTTCACTAAGGAACAGGGGCAAACTTCTCACATGGCAATGAGTGCAGTCCGATTCAAGTTTAAGCTCAATGATAAGGGGCCTCCTTTTTATAGCCATGTCCGAACGGCGTGCCGCAGTGCGACACCTCTTTGGAGAGAAATTTTACATGGCATAGTACCTCACAAATGTTGCCAGCATTAGGAGGGGAAAACTACCGATGAATATTTTTTCTGATTGTCTCGCCAGGTTTCGAACCCAGGCGTTCAACGTCATAGGCGGACATGCTAACCTCTGCGCTACGGTGGCTCCGTTTGTATCACCTCGAAATACTGATCTGAGACTCTATTAAGTACATACTTGGTCGGCTTGACATTCTAAATCGATCTAGCTA
Organism: Stomoxys calcitrans; assembly: GCF_963082655.1. NCBI lineage: Eukaryota > Metazoa > Arthropoda > Insecta > Diptera > Muscidae > Stomoxys > Stomoxys calcitrans. Next base: position 15,411,982 of record NC_081554.1, on the reverse strand, counting down.
TGTCTGTCCGTCTGTCGAAATTACGATAGCGTTCGAACGAATAAATAAATTTGAAATTTTGCTCAGATACTACTTATCGATGTAGCTGTTGTTATTGTAAGAGTTTGTTGCGTTCTATCTTTCGTCTGCTTGATTCGGTTGAGTATCCAGATACAGGAACTCTGTGTCTAAGATGGGCTGCTTCCAGAGGGGCCTGGGTATGAGTCAAGTGTTATGTTCTGGCTGGGCAGTTAAACAGATGATGTGTTTCGTGTGGTCCCTGATCACAATCAAGCCATACATCCTGCTCATCTACAGCAATTCTTGCTCTGTAGGAGTTGAGGGTGCTGCTCACGCTCTAGATCATGTGGTTGATGATTTAGATGGTTTCTGCGACAACAGCCCAAAAGGTATTGCTAAGATAGCATGTAGTTATGTTATCGCACGGGTATGATATTTGTCTTCTGATGATGGTGATCCTCAGGAGAATTGAGGAGACAGCCCGTCGAAGGTGGTCCTCACGAGAACTGAGGAAACAGCCCGTCGCAGTTCGAAGGGCGGCATTCTGCCAAATCTGAATTTTATTCCACTACGTGTCACAGAGCTGACGAGACCACACTGGCGATTTCATCGATTCAGGTCGTTGGGGATCGAAATGGGCCTTAAAGGTTTAGAATTGAATATAGCCCCTATATAAATTGTTCCCCGGTTTTGCCTTCTTGAGCTCCTAGAGACCTCAACATCAACGCCAAGTATGATCCGAATTGGTCAATAAACTGGTATACCTCCCATATAAACCGATTCCCGGATTTGACTTCTCGGGCGCCCTCAAGCCTCTGCTATGCCAAGTTTGATCTGATTCGGCTTATATGCGGATATGGGACCCTTAAATACCGATTCCACGATATGAGTACTTGAGACAATAGCCGCACTAACCAATTCTCAATTTGGTTGTTGTAAAATCTTTCAAATTCGAACTGAGTCAATTAAAGCAAATTTTTGGCTCTATCCATGGTGGTGGGAACCCAAGCCCGGCTGAATGTTTTTACTTTTTCAATTACTTTTTTCGTACTGCGGGAAAAATCCTTTCTCTTATACGAATTTCTCCCTATAACTCTCATTCGCCTTGACAGGACGTTATAGACTGTAGGGGGTTATGTGTACCTCATTCATGGCTTGAGCAGCTTTTTGACAATCCTGGTCGTACCATGGGGAGGGAAAAAAACAACGCTGAAATATTTTTCAGCTTGTCAACATTACTGGAGGACGTTTTCCGTTATTTTGTTTCTTTAGAGTATTCGGTATATTTGACAAAGATGGCTAATGTCACTGTGTGCCTCAATTATACCCTCCACCATAGTATAGGGGGCATACTAATTTCGTCATTCCGTTTGTAACACCTCGAAATATGCCTCTACCACCAAATAAAGTATATATATTCTTGATCGTCATGACATTTTAAGTCGATCTAGCCACGTCCGTCCACTTGAAATTTTGCGCAAATACTTCTTATCAGTGTAGGTCGGTTGGGATTGTAAGTGGGACAAATCTGTCCATGTTTAGATATAGCTGCCATATAAACCGATCTTGGGTCTTGATTTCTTGAGCATTTAGAGGGCGCAATTCTTATCCGATTTGGGTGAAATTTTGCACAACGTGTTTTGGTATCACTTCTAACAATTGTGTTAAGTATGGTTAACATCGGTTTATAACCTGATATAGCTTCCATATAAACCGATCTTGGGTTTTGACTTCATGAGCTACTAGAGGGCGCAATTCTTATCTGATTTGGATGAAATTTTGCACAACGTGTTTTGGTATCACTTCCAACAACTGCTCTATGTATTGTTCAAATCGGTCTATGTTTTGATATAGCTGCCATATAAACTGATCTAGGATCTTGACTTCTTGAGCCTCTAGAAGGCACAATTCTCATCCGATTTGGAAGAAATTTTGTACAACTGCTTCTCTCATGACCTTCAACATATGTGTCTAATATGGTCTAAGTCGATCAATAGATTGATAAAGCTCCCATATAAAGCGATCTCCCGATTTTGCTTTCTAAGCCCCAACAAGGCGCAATTCTTATTCAATATTCTTTATTTGCCTAAAAAGAGATACCGCGCATAGAACTCAACAAATACGATCCATGATGGAGGGTATATAAGATTCGGCCCGGCCGAACTTGGCACGCTCTTACTTGTTAAATTTCTGTTTTTGCCCTTGTAATCGATTCAGTTGCCAAAGTTTGACTGCCATAATAAGTGAACGTAGAAGAATTAATAAAAATTCAAACAAAATATTGTTTTGCCATCCTTGACCTGATTTAATGTTTTTTCCCTTTCTTTATTTGTTTTTCTTTTCTTCCCTCGGTTCTCTGTCATGCAGGTACATTCACTCCAAGGAGAAACCTTTCAAATGTGCCGAATGCGGCAAAGGCTTTTGTCAGTCACGTACATTGGCCGTACACAAAATTCTACACATGGAGGAATCGCCACACAAATGCCCTGTCTGTAATCGCTCCTTTAACCAGCGATCGAACTTAAAGACACATCTGCTGACTCACACCGATATAAAGCCATACAATTGCAATGCCTGCGGCAAAGTCTTCCGACGGAATTGTGATTTGCGGCGTCACAGTTTGACACACAATCTAACCTCGAATGCCAGCACAGCCATGACGGATTCGTTGATATCGCTTAGCTCAACGGTCAATGAGCTATTGGGCAATAGCAACAAGGATATGCTAGGCTCTCCCACAACTTCATCATCAGCAACGGCGGCGGCGAGCGGCAGTGCAATGCTAACGCCTGTATGTACGCCCTCATCGAGAAAGACTGGCAGTATGGATTTGATAGCTGTTAATGATTAGAATAAGAAGACGCAAAGCGCTCTGGTAGTATCTCAAAAGAAACAAGTATTTTCCTACAGGCTCTCTTGAGCTCCCTTAAAAGCTCTCTTGGCTCTCTTTGATTTCTCTCATACACGAGTTTCTCTCTTTTGGTTCTCACTAGCATGTTAAGTACAAATTGTAGTAACTTTAATCTCAATTCTCACAGTGATCACAATGTGTCACCCAGCATGACAATCAGGTTCCGAAAAGGGCCCTAGAGAAGAGACATCTATGACTCCTTTCTTGAAGGGTTTGAAGCGTCTCTTTATAATTTTTCGTTCATTTGCCTTCCATTAAAAAAAACTCATAGCATTTCTTTAGTTTTAAGAAAATTCTTAATGTTTATATAAGTCGTTTTTGTCGCCTTAATTTGTAAGCCTTTAAATAACAGTTTTTAGTTTTTATTTCTACTGCATCACTGTGTATAGCAATTTCTACAGTGTGTACGCTCCATAAGGTTTTAGCAGATATTTCTTTTATTGTACTTGCTCGAAGCATTCTAAAGTCCTTTAAAGACTTGAAAATATTTTAGTTTATGTAATGTATTGTAGATAAGACAATGACAAAATGAAACAAAAAAGTGAAAATTAAATTTTAATAAATTTATACAATTATTTTTTTAATATATTTCATGTTTGTTTAAATTGGCATCTGGCAACTCTTGGTATGTAATACACTGGAAAAATGTTTGTCTTAACTTTACAGATACGAGCCAAAGACAAGAAAATTTAATTGAAGCATGATCCATTTTTCGACTTTTTAAGGAAACATTTTCTTAGCTGAAAGATATTTTTCTTGATATTAGGATTTTTTATTTGAAATGGTTGGCTATAAGATCCTTAACTTTGGGTCTTGTTATTAAAGACAAAAACCTTAAAAGAAGTTCAAAATATCGTTGAATGTAAGAAAATTTTCTTTGGAACAAGACAACAGTGTACTTAAGTTAAAGACGCAAAATAGCCTCACAAGTAGGAGCGTTATTAAGACGCTAAGTTGAAAAAAAAAAAATCAAAAAATAATAGTTGGACAGTCTTCTGTGAAGTAACATCGAAATTTAAAACGGACGGTCGTGTCCATTAGTAAATATGAAAAAAAAAATTACAGATAGCATCTTTCTTTTAAAGTTTTGGATCTTTGACTCGTTTTTATTGCTAAAATCCTACGAGTAAGGAAATATCTAAAATTTTCGGTAAACTTTAATTTATAGCCACCACCGAAGGAATGAGGCTAATTCATTTTGTTATTCCGTTTAGCAAAACATCGAAATACCTACTTCCGACCCTATAAAGTATATATACTCTTCATCGTCGTAAAAATCTAAGACGATCGAGCCATGTCCGTCCGTCCATCTGTCCGTCTTTTGAAATCCCGCTACACCCCTTAAAAATAGTTATAAGGAGCTGAAACTTTGAAGAGATTCTTTTTTGCCCATAGATTAAGTTCAAAGATGGGCTATATCGGACTATATCTTGATAGAGCCCCCAATTAGACCGATCTGCCGATTTAAGGTCTTAGGCCCATAAAAACCACATTTATTATCCGAAATTTGAGACAGTGAATTGTTTTAGTCCACTCGACATCCTATGGGTGCATAAATAATGCATTTTTAATCGGATAATGACGAAAGGTGGCTTCGTCATTATCCGATTGAATACCCACGCCCGCGGTGGTGGGTATTCAAAGTTCGGCCCGGTCTAACTAAACGCTTTTATACGTGGTTTGCGTACGATGGTATATTTTGCTTGTAAATATGATAAGTTTGGATTTCCTCAACGAGGAAAATATTTTTACAATGTGGATATTGTTTTCGCAAAGTGGATAATGTTTTTAACATTGTGGGTAAAGTTTTCCACAACGTGGATAATGTTATCCACAGTGTTGATAATGTTATCCACAGGGTAGATAATGTTATCCACAACTTCGATAATGTTTTCCAAAATATGGATAATGTTTCCACAACGTGGATTATGTTTTTCACAACGTGGATTATGTTATCCACAATGTGGTAATGTTTTCCACAAGGTGGATAATGTTTTCCACAATCATTCATAACGTTATCCACAAACATGGATAATGTTATCCAGAAACGTGAGTAATGTTATGTACACATGTGGATATTGTTATGCACATACGTCGATATTGTTATGCAGAAACGTGGATAATGTTATTCACAACTTAGAAAACGTTTTCCACGACGTGGCTAATGTTATCCATGACGTGGATAATGCTATCCACAATGTGGATAATGTTATTCACAATGTGAATAATGTGAATGTTTTTCAAAGCGTGGATAATGTTATCAACAGCGGGGATAATGTTATCCACAACGTCGATAACGTTATCCATAACGTTAATAATGTTATCCACGTATGTGGGTAACGTAATCCACAATGTGGATAATGTTATTAATGTTATTATTAATGTGGAAAATGTTATCCAATTTTATGTTTTCAATGTGGACAATTTTATCCACAATGTGGATAATGTTATCCATAACGTGAATTATGTTACACGTAAGGTGGATAGTGTAATGGATAATGTTTTTCACAATGCGATTGTTGTTTTCTAAAGCGTGAATGATGTTATTCTTAGCATAGATAATTTTATCGACAACGTAGGTAATGTTGTCCACAGCGTGGATAATGTTATCCACAGCGTGGATAATGTTATCTAAAGCGTGGATAATGTTACCCACATCGTCTATAATTTATACACAGCGTGGATAATGTTATCCACAGCGTGGATATTGTTACCGCCAAACTAATTAATGTTACAGACATCGTGAATCGTGCTGTCCGTCACTTGCATTATGTTATTCACAACGTGGAAAATGTTTCCAAATCGTGGATAATATTATCCACAAAGAGAATATTGTTATCCACATCGTTCGGATAATGTTATCCACTTTGCCGATAATGTTTTCCACAACGTGAGTAATGTTATCCACATCTGGATATTGTTATTCTCAAAGTGGATAATGTTGACAACGTTGCTATCCACAGATTTTATAAGTTTTTTTTGCTGTCCTTTGTACCCTACTTATTAAACTGAATCTCAAATCTGAGCCCCTTGATCGCCTTTATAGTGTATATGAAGCAGCAAATCAAAAGCCCTATCAAAAAGCTGAGTTCATTTTTCGTTATGCCTTACGATAAAGGAGGTTTTCTCCGGTAATGCTGGACACAGTCCTTTGGCATTATTGGTATTAAATTTTAATGGTGTATTTTCCATTCTCCATTCAACGGCCTCTTTAAATCAATAATTGAACCAATTTTGGTGTGTGAGCACAAATGAAAAATAAATCGCATTTGCGGTTATTAACTTAAATAACATGGCTAATTACCGGTATACCAGGAAGAAATGAAGCCAAACCGCCGGCGGTGGCAATGGTGACAGCAACACCAAAAGCAATAAAAGCGCATGCAAACAAACTCCAAAGCATGTTTTATGATTGGAGACCTTTGACGAAATGTGTAACTGAATATGGGATTTCTTAGGAATCAAAACAAAAAGTCATGAAAATGTGTAAATATTTTTGTCCCAACTATAGCGAAGAGCAAGATAAAGGTTTTTAAATAAACTGTTAAGGTAGGCCAAAATAAGGGCTCAACCATAGCAAAAAAAGGGATAACAGATAAACACGAGAATGCCGCGACTATATAACCGTAATAACAACGACGACTTCAACGGCGGCAAAAATGTCTTATTTCGATGTGGATCAGTGGTTTGTTTGGTCTGCCGGTATTCCTTTCATCATTTACCAATTCGCTTGGTTCCAGTTCAGTTATGATATTTGTCAATTGCTGATATACGAGTTGTTAACAAGATCCGCCCATGTCATATGCACTGAACGCTGCGCTTTTCTTTAAATAACCCTACCGAAATGGTGTGCCCATAACGAATGCAAGAGCATTATGAATGCATTTTATAGACTTTTAAAACGATCGCTATGGCAATCAAACAACAAATTTACACCGAAAAAACACCAAATCAAATAGACATAATAGGAGTAATTGCTTTCGGGGGGTATTCAACAACAGCGGCTGCAACGCAAATTAGATTTGGAAATTACGAATATGAAATAAAAAAAGAATATTTAAATTTAAAAATAAAAATCACATAACATGAAATTAAATTTGAATGGAATGGAATGAAATGAAATGAAATGAAATGAAATGGAATGGAATGGAATGGAATGGAATGAAATGAAATGAAATGAAGTGAAATGGAGTGGAATGGAATGAAATAAAATGAAATGGAGTGGAATGGAATGGAATTAAAAAAATGAAATGGAATGGAAATGAAATAGAACGAAATGAAATGAAATGGAATGGAAAGAAAT
>NC_081554.1:15327268-15397268 GCF_963082655.1 Stomoxys calcitrans | reverse complement strand
CCTTGGCTGGCTAACTCGGTCTGTCTGTCTGTCTGACCGTCTGCCCCTTTGACTTGGGCCAGTCATACATCTTTGGGCTAACTTTTGGAGTATGGACTAACAAACAATAAACGTTGTCTAACTAAGTAAGGCAAATAGTGTAAAATTGCAGCAATTTTGCGTCAAAAACTCATAAAAAAAATGTTGCCGCAAAAGGAACCTAAAGACCATACCGACAATGGACAAGCTTTTGGGGGAATGTGATGCAAAGGATGCAGCATGACATGGCTAAAAAGATCTCTAGAGCATTAAAACTCCCTAAAATGAACATGAGCACTGAAATCAGGGAATGAGGGAGGAATTACGAGTCTATATTTCATAGAGGAAGTATATGTTTATTGGTAATACTAAGGGTTAGATGCTATAAGGAGTGTACTGATATCTCATCATAAGGTAACTCAAATATGGATTTATTAAAAAAATTCTGTAGTCAAGAAGCCTGGGGGAAGGCCTCATCCAAAAAATTATCGGGAGAACCGCCTCACCACCAAAATGCTCTCCAAAAATTGGCTTGTAGACAGATCGGAGCAACATAGGACTCAAAGATACGGTTGCTGGCAGAAGGGTAGAAATCTCATCATCTCCCACTAGAGGGACTAAACCCTAAGCAGGACATATAGACCTATCGAACTGAAATCAAAGGTATTGTAGTTTAGAATAGGAATAGCTGCCATATAGACCAATCTTTCAATTTACCGTCTTAATTCAATAAAAAACGTATTTCATTTCATTTCTTTTCGTTTCATTTCATTATACCCACCACCATAGGGTGGGGTATACTAATCCAGTCATTCCGTTTGTAACACCTAAAAATATTGATCTAGAACCCCATAAAGTATATATATTCTTGATCGTCTCTACATTCTGATTCGAACTAACAGTGTTCGTCCGTCCCTCTGTCGAAATCACGAATCGGTCGAATGCGTAAAGCAAGCCGCCTAAAATTTTGTACAGATACTTAATATAGATGTAGATCATTGCGGATTGCAAATGGGCCATATCGGCTCAGATTTAGATATAGCTCCCATATGAACCGATCTCCCGATTTGACTTCCTGAACCCCTGCAAGCCGCAATTTTACCCGATTTAGCCGAAATTTTCGCACATTATGTTCTGTTATTACTCCCAACAACTGAGCCCTTACAAGCCTCGATTCTCATCCGATTTGGCTGAAATGATGCGTAAAGTGTTCTGCTATGACTCCCAACAACTGTACGAAGAAAGGTCCAAATCGGTGAATAACCCGATTTTTATTTTATATATATTTTTTTTGTATTTTATTTAATTTAAAATTTGTTTTAATATTTTATTTAATTTTTTTGTATTTTGTTTTGATTTTTTATTTTATTTTATTTTTTTCATTTTAGTTCATTTTACTTCATTCCACTTCATTTTACTTTATTTTATTTTTTTTTTTATTTTATTTTATTTTATTTTATTTTATTTTATTTTATTTTATTTTATTTTATTTTATTTTATTTTATTTTATTTTATTTTATTTTATTTTATTTTATTTTATTTTATTTTATTTTATTTTATTTTATTTTATTTTATTTTATTTTATTTTATTTTATTTTATTTTATTTTATTTTATTTTATTTTATTTTATTTTATTTTATTTTATTTTATTTTATTTTATTTTATTTTATTTTATTTTATTTTATTTTATTTTATTTTATTTTATTTTATTTTATTTTATTTTGTTTTATTTTATTTTATTTTATTTTATTTTATTTTATTTTATTTTATTTTATTTTATTTTATTTTGTTTTATTTTATTTTATTTTTTTTTATTTTATTTTTTTTTTATTTCATTTTGGTTCATTTTATTTTACTTTATTTTATTTTGTTTTATTTTATTTCAAGTTGTATGACAAACTTGGGATTTCATTAAAGCAAGAAATCATTATCACTTGCGAAAGAAGAGCAATAAAAAGAGGCTCACATCAAAGACCTTTATCATTTAAGTGATTAGTTCCTCATAAGTTTTATCTGCTAGGGTCTCCTCCCCTTGGTACCCCATGGCATACCAATCGCAGAGTTATCTCCTGCTCAACAGGAGTAGTTGAATTGTCCAATATCGGCTAATCACAAACGAAACAAAATTAAACTGCAGTCACTTTGTCTGTCCCATACCGATTTTGATGTTTGATGTGGCGGCGGGCGGCTCTTTTCATTTCTGACAGCAGTTTTGTAATACAACACCAACAACAACACTGACGACTGTGATGATTGCTGACGTTTTATGACCATTGTTGGGGAAGGTAAACATAATAATTTCTGAAGTTTATAAAATGAAACTGCAACAGCGCACCAAAGCTAAACGAGTAATTAGCACCTAGAGACAGTGGTGAATGTGGAAATTAATGGGTAAAAAAAAAGAGAAGCTAGAAAATGTTGTTGGTAGTGAGAGTATTTTTGAACCATATTAGATGTTAAAAAAAAGAACGACGGATCTACATATGGAAGGACCTTTATAGGGGTTTTCAGTCAATCGGGTTTAGCTGATGATGATACCTCTTTGACAAGGTATGTGTTAACTGCGGTTTAAAGTCGTGTATCTCAGTTTCAGAGGATCTCCTAGTGATGGGCTATATAGTCCAATAAAATGATGGCTAACTGCATTTTATTTCAGCTCACAGAACTAGTTTGTTCAGTTAGTTCACTAGTTCTTTCAGTAAATTCGTTAGTTCATTAAGATAGTTTACTAGTTCAGTTTATTCAGTAGTCGCTTACTCCATTTTATTTTAGCTCACTGAACTAAATCGTTCAGTAAGTTCACTAATTGATTCAGTTTGTTTGTTTTCCAGCTCATTCACTTTTTTAACTATTTAATCATGTTAGTTTACCAGTTCATTGAGATAGTTGAGTTCATGCACTTTGCTGTCAATTCACTACAAATTATTCAGCTTACTGTCCCAATCGGTTCAGTTAACTCATTCAGTTAGTTCACAATTTCATTCCCTTAGTTCAATATTTCATTCAATTAGTTCACTAGTCCTTTAAGTAAGTTCACTAATCCACTGAGATAGTCCACCAGTTCAGTTCGCCGGTGATTCACTTCAAATTATTTCAGCTCACTATACTAGTTGACTCAGTTAATTCACTAGTTTATTCAGTTAGTTCACAACTTCATTCACTTAGTTCATTGTTTCACTCAGTTAGTTCACTAGTTCTTTCAATAAGTTCACTAGTTTACTGAATTAGTTCACTAGTTCTTTCAGTAAGTACACTATTTCACTGAGTTAGTACACTAGTTCTTTCAGTAAGTTCACTACTTAACTGAGTTAGTTCACTAGTTCACTGAGTAGGTTCACTAGTTCAGTTCATTCAGTTAGTTGGTGATTCACTTCAAATTATTTCAGCTCATTATACTAGTTGACTCAGTTAATTCACTAGTTCATTCAGTTAGTTCACAACTTCATTCACTTAGTTCATTGTTTCATTCAGTTAGTTTACTAGTTCTTTCAATAAGTTCACTAGTTTACTGAGTTAGTTCACTAGTTCTTTCAGTAAGTACACTATTTCACTGAGTTAGTACACTAGTTCTTTCAGTAAGTTCACTACTTAACTGAGTTAGTTCACTAGTTCACTGAGTAGGTTCACTAGTTCAGTTCATTCAGTTAGTTGGTGATTCACTTCAAATTATTTCAGCTGACTGTATTAGTTACCTCAGATAGTTCACTAGTTCATTCAGTTAGATCACTAGTTTTTTCAGAAAGTTCACTAGTTTACTGAGTTGGTTCACTACTTCTTTCAGTAAATTGACTAGTTCACTTAGTTAGTTCATAAGTTCTTTCAGTAAGTACACTAGTTAGTTAGTTCGCTAGTTCAGTTCATTGGTCATTCATTTCAAATAATTTCAGCTCACTTTACAAGTTCATTAAGTTAGTTCACTAGTTCATTCACTTAAATCACTAGTTTATTCTGTTAGTTCTTTAGGTAATCCAGTAAGTTTACAAGTTCTGCTCGGCTCGGTCAAAAGTCACTCATTCTATATTACTTCAGCTCACTGAACTTAGTTCACTAGTTTATTGACCATTTTCGTTCATCAGTTAGTCTATTTCATCGTATTGTATGCCTGCTTTGGATTTTTCACGTGGTCTCTCGATTTTTTTTTTTTTGATTATATTCAAACCACTGTGCTGTATTATTTTATCAGCTAATCTGACATGTAAGTGTGTAAACACCCGCTGCATAATTCGAACCAAAAAAATCATACGTTTTTCTACTTGTATGAGCAGATTCCGTCTGTCTGTCCGTCCATCCACCTAGTCTTCCCTCCATAAGGCTGTGGGGATATGCAACGCTGGTAATTGACAATTCTCCTCACTTAATAATTTGAGGCTTATCAAGATTGCCATTAGCCATGGGAACAGCTTTTCTACACGCGTTGATAACCCATCAAAGCAGCGTATAGTTGTTGTTTGTATGTTGATAGAATTATGTATGTCTACCACCCGTAGTACCAACGGCACAACGTCTGTCAAACCCATTGAAGCCCAGACGCGAGTTACTCATATCGCATGCCTCGCTCAGTCAAAAGTGAAACACGCCAAGAACATTGGGAACATCGGTTGAGAACATGTCGTTACAATTAATGGCTACAAAAACATACAAATTCTGGACGTGACAAAATGTAGGTGCGGCAGCCTGTTTTGCTTTTTTTTCTTCTATACGAGTGAGAATCGCTCTAATAATGACACGCCGTCAACAACAACAACAACAACAACACTGAAGTAAAGACAAGAAATTATTTAACAACAAATATACAAATACATATAGCGAAGTGCAGAGATAAAAAAAAGAAATATTTTACCTCAATTATGCCTTCTATAAAATTGAAAAGATTTTTAATGGCTGGGTGGGAGAATGGGTAAATAAATTCGAATTAAAAATAGAAATTTTTACTTAAAAATATTTTATACAACTTATGAACGCTTTATACATTTTAAGCTTACATATTGTGATACAATTGAAATAGTTATAAAATCTGGGACCATTTTTTTTCGTGGAAGATTTGTTGAATAGATTTTGGATGACATTGTGAATTTTATAATGGGGTCGCGAAATATGACCCATTTCCCTCTATGATGCATAGTTAGGAGATACAACCATTTAAAGTTTTCAAAGTGATATTCGAGATACAGCCAGTTTTCTAAGTGAAAATTGGATTTTTAATAGATTTTCTATAAAATCTTTTATATTTTTATAGAGTCACGAATTATGGCTCATTCCCTCTAGGACGCAAAATTAAGGAGATACAGCCATTTTAAAGTTTTCGAAGTAAAACTTCGATTTCAAATCGACTTTCGTTGAAATTTTAAATTTTTTGATGGAGACAAGAACAATGGCACATTACCCCTAAGGACGCATAGTTTAGGAGATATAGCCATTTCAAAGCTTTCACAGGGAAAATTAAATTTTTGATGGATTTTTGATGAAATTGTGAATTTTTTGATAGGATCATGTATTAAGACCCATTTCCCTATAAGTTGTATAGTTTAGGAGATACAGTCATATTAAGGGCTTCAAAGTAAAACTTTGATTTTAAATGGATTTTCGTTTAAATTTAAAATTTTTTAATGGAGTGACGAATTATGGGCCATTTCCCTTTAGGACGCATAGTTAAGGAGATACAACCATTTTAAGTTTTGCAAATAAATTTCGATTTTTAATGGATTTTCTATGAATTTTTTGACAGTCGTGAATTCGCTCTGGGACGCAAAGTTTAGGAGATACAGCTTTATTAGAGTTTTAGTAGTAAAAATTCGATGATTGATGGATTTTCGATAAAATTTTTAATGTTTCAATGGAGTCATTTCCCTCTAGCATGCATAGTTTGAAAGATGCAGCGATTTTAAAGTTTTCATAGTGAAAATTCGATGTTTGATGGATATTCGACAAAATTTTTAAATCTATCGAATTAATGAGGCCCATTTTCTTCTAGAACGTGTACTTCAGGAGATAAAACCATTTTAATACTCTCGAAATGAAATTTTGTTGGTGTCACGAATTATGGTCCATTTCCTTCTAGGACGCATGGTTTGGGAGATACAGTCATTTTAAAGTTTTCATAGTGAAAATTCAATGTTTGATGAATTTTCGATAAAAGTTTTAATTTTTGGGATGGAGTCAGGTAATGAGGCCCATTTTTCTCTAGGACGCGTAGCTTAAACGATAAAGCCATTTTGAACTTTTCAAAGTGAAAATTCGGTGTTTGATGAATTTTCAATTAAAAATTGGAAATTGTGATATGGTGAGGAAATATGCCCCATTTTCCTCTTAAATGAATTTCGAATTATGGAACATTTCAGCTTGGGACGCACAGTTTTGATTTTTTTTCCTGAAAAAGTCGAATTTATTTGAAATATTAAATTTGAATGAATTTTTGACGGACTTTTGAATTTTTATGGATTTAGGAATTTTGGCCCATTTGCATGTGGGCGCATAGTTTGGGAGAAATAGCCATTTTAAATTTTACAAAGATAATTTAAGAATTGTTTTAAAATATTTTTGAGGAAATTTTGAATTTTTTGATCGAGTCACCAGTTATGGCCCATTTCCCACTAAGACTCCTAGTTTAAGCGAAACAGCCATTTTAAAGTTTACCAGTGAAAATTCGTTTGCTAATGGATTTTCGATGAAATTTTGATTTTATGACGAAGTCAGGAAATAGGGCCCAATTCTCTTTACAACCATTTATTTGAATATCGAAATTTTATTTGAATATCGAATTTCAATGGATTTTTGACGGAATTTTGAATTTGTATGGAGTCAGGAAATAAGGTTCTTTTTGAGTAACAGCAAATTTAAAGTTTTTAAGCTGGAATCAGGTTAGGTAAGGTTGTAAAGAGGGTGCGGATATTAATCCGCCCCTTGACACTATGGATATAGTATAGAAGAGACCTAGAGCGATACTTCAACTCCTTGAGTGAAAAATTTGCTGAGGTGATATCTTGCTGAAAGAGGTAAGGGGTTGTACAGTGCTGCCCCAGATAACTTATCTAAGCCTAAGTTCTTCATCAGAAAGTCCGGCCGTGCTGAATTTTATATACCATCCATTGGATACGATTTAGCAAAGAGATCGGTGTATATAGGAGCTACATCAATTTATGGACCATACTTTGTTGGAAGTTATAACACAACATCACATGGACATTTTCAGCTAAATCAGGTCAAGATTTGACTCGCTTGTTACAAGTTACAGCAAAACACCACCTCCAATTCGGATAATAATTGCGCTCTAGAGGCTCAAAAATACCCATTGATATGAGGAAAGTTTTTGCAATGTTTCCTTATTGGGTTTTCAAAGGCAAATTTGCTAATATGGCGGAGTCAATGTAGCTATGGTTGACTGAAAAACAACAGACCTGGAGAACAGGCAGTTTGCCGGCAAGCATGTGTTTTTTAACGAGAAAATTATTTTTTTTTTTAAATTCCCATATCCTTTCTCCAACGACTGGGACCTGTTTCTGTTATGTCCTTACGAGTGACAAGGAAGCTTTTTTTTATAAAATTGTCTCATCAATATTTCCTATGAGTCTCATAACTTATAGGCGATTTGTTTTTAACTTTGTGTCTCAAAAGATTTTTGTGGAATTTTTGCTTTTGGTCCATTTTCGCTTGCATTTGACCTCATATGTTGATATATTCACGCTATGCTATTGTGCGCCCGAGATTTCTTTAGAAACTATACACCTATATTCAAGGGCTTTTTTTTCTTGAAATATTTTGTAAGCAAAAATTTTCCCACCGCCTAGATGACTGAAAAAAGAATGTGGCCTAAGACTACACCAAAATATCCATGGGAGTATGAACGAACCATTCAAACTACCATCGAAGTCAGCCGGCCAGACATCCATCACCTTATGGATCCATTTGTCATAGTGGTTATTTTGTGTTATTGGTACATTTGTTGTCGCCATTGTTTTTCATTGGGCAATGTTTTCGTTGTTTTGTGGACAGGAACTCAACTTGTCAAGATTATGATTGTTAACAGATATTTCAAAACCAAAGCCAAGTGTATGTTGCGATGCGTTGCGTCTTCTTTCATCATCGTCATCGTCGTCTTCGATGTCGTTGTCATGAAACTTCCCACGATTGTTGGCGTTTCTCTTGGAATTGATAAATTTTTACATATGTTTTTTTTTTTTTTTTTGTTTTGTTTCTTCACCTATCTTTGATTGATTTGTGTGATGATACATTTCCGATTCTAGAACATTATTGCAGGTAGGCTTGCCTAGCGGAGAGCTGACAACTAGAATGGAAAATTTTATATATTTCAAATTCTTAAAAAAATGAGATATGATACATCGGATGTAATATAAAGGGAGAAAATGACGTGGTTTTATAGATTTAATGCAAACATCCAACATATATAAATAAAAATAATGCTCTACAGAAGCTCAATAATGTAATTGAAAGATCAGCTTATACACTCAACCAAATTTGTTATTCAAAACAGCACAAATGTTAACATTTCAATTTGATTCTTTTTTCTAAAATCCCCTTCATAATTAAGCAGCAGTCATTTGCAGCAAATAACAGACTTTTCAGCAGTTAGCCCTCTGCATTGAAATTGCAGAACTACTGCTTTAATAGCAGAATGTGGATCTCGAATTCGTGGTCTCCGCCTATGACACTAAATGCCTGCGTTTGAATCATGGCGGAACTTCGGACCGAATTTAAAGCTGTGGTTATCCCCTCTAAATGCTGGCGACATTTGCGAGGTACCATACCAAAGAGGTGTCGCACTGCGGCACACCGTACGGACTCGGCTATAAAGAAGGCCCCTTATCGTTGATAAACTCAACTTGAATCGGAAAGAGCTCATTGATGTAGGATGAGTTTGCCCCTGATCGGTTCCTGGTCACTTGGTCATATAAGATTCGTGCTCTACTCTCAGAATCATTGCGTATGAGTCCAGGGAGGTAATGGGAAGGCCACCGGCACTTTGCCCCTCAAAATAGTTATCAAATTCGTTCTTTACTCCCAAATACCGTTGATTTGAGCTCCATATTGCTATAGTCGGAAGTAAAGTTCAGTTTAAGGGGTGATTTTGGGCATACCCCCAAAATTGGATATCAAATTCGTTTTCTTCTTTCAAATACCTTTTATTTGAGTCCCATATTGTCATAATGGGTCAATTAATCTATTCGACGTTCTTTAGGAGGAAAAGAGCCAACTTGACTTGAAAGAAAATTTTAATGTCATATTTCAAATCTACTCCCAAATATCTTTCATTTGAATCCTATATAGCTATGGTCGGCCGATATGCCCCTTTGGGGGTATTTGTGGGTGAGGCGACCTCCCATTACTTGGACCTAATTTTTTATGCCATATTTGCAATCTACTGCCGGATACATTTCATTTGAGTCCCATATTGATAGGAACGTCGAATATTTCTGTTTAGGGGAGTTTTTGGATTAGGGCGGCCCGCTGGGTACTTCCACTCAACATTTAATATGATATTCATTTTCTAGTCTCCAATACCTTTCATTTGATATCCATATTGTGCCCATCAGTCCTCTTTTGGTTTGGGCTGCGTCTTTGGTGTAAGGTGGGGGGTCAGCCACTATCCGATAACTAAAAATTATATAACCTATGTTTCCGTTTTTTGATTCTACAAAACAAACAAACAAACCGAGCCTCATATAGTCATGATGGATCATATGCCCATTTGGGGAGTTTTTAGGGGGTGGGGTGACCCCCTACACTTTAATCTGATTTTGTATGCCAGATTCGTAATCTACTCCCGAATACCTTTCATTTAAGCCCCATATTGATATGGGACGACCAATTTTTCTGTTTTTAGATATTTTGGGGTTAGGGTGACTTCCTGGGTACTTGGACCCAATTTTTAATGCCACATTCGTATTCTACCCTTCAATATCTTTCAATTGATATCCATATTGTCTTTATCGGTCCACTTGTAATTTTGGGTGGTATTTTTGGGGCAACGGGGAGGGTCCGCCCCCTTCCGATATCAACAAATTATAAAGCGTACTTCTTCTTCCTGACCATATTAGTAATCTACTCCCGAATACCTTTCATTTGAGTGCCATATTGTCATGATCGTCAAATAAACCTACAATATTTTAAGGGGTTTTGGGGCTGGGCGGCCCCTTAGGTACTTGGACCCAACTTTTATTATGAAATTCGTACTCTACTTTTGAATACCTTTCATTTGAATCCCAATATGTCCAGATCGCTCCACTTTTATTTTTGGGTGGTACTTTTGGGGTAAGGGGGAGGGTCCGCCCCCCTCCCGATATCAAGAAATTATATAGCCTATGTTGCTTTCTAGACCAACCTACAGAATCTGTGAAAATTTCAAGGTAATCTGAGACGTTTAAAAGGGCCATTAAATATCTGTCAAGTAATGATGATGACACCAATCGAAACTAGTAAAAGAGTGCTAAGTTTGGCCGGGCCGAATCTTATATACCCTCCACCATGGATCGCATTTGTCGAGTTCTTTTTCCGGCATCTCTTCTTAAGCAAAAAAAGGATACAGGAAAAGATATTGGAGAACTGTGTAAAATGTCAGCTAATTCGAATAATAATTGCGCCCTTTGGAGGCTCAAGGAGTAAAATAGAGCGATCGATTTTAATGGAAGCTGTATCAGGCTATAGACTGAGTCAGACCATAATAAACACGTATGTTGATGGTCATAAGAGGATCCGTCGTACAAAATTTCAGGCAAATCGGATAATAATTGCGACCTCTAGAGGCTCAAGAAGTCAAGACCCAAGACCGGTTTATATGACAGCTATATCTGGTTATGAACCGATTTGAATCATACTTAGCACAGTTGTTGGAAGTCATAGCGAAACACGTCGTGCAAAACTTAGTTCCAATTGGAAGAGAATTGCGCCCTCTAGTGGGTCAAGAAGTCAAGACCAAAGATCGGTTTATATGGAATCTATATCAGGTTTTGAACCGATTTGAACCATACGTAACACAGTTGTTGAAAGTGATACCGAAACACGTCTTACAAAATTTCATTCCGATCGGATAAGAATTGCGCCCTCTAGAGGCTCAAGAAGTCAAGACCCAAGATCAGTTTATATGGCAGCTATATCAGGTTATGAACCGATTTCAACCATACTTGACACAGTTGTGGGATATCATAACAAAACACGTCGTGCAAAATTTCATTTCAATCGGATAAGAACTGCGCCCTCTAGAAGTTCAAGAAGTCAAGACCCAAGATCGGTTTATATGGCAGCTATGTCAAAACATAGACCGATTTCAACCATACTTGACACATTTGTGGGACATCATAACAAAACACGTCGTGCAAAATTTCATACCAATCGGATAATAATTGCGCCCTCTAGAGGCTCAAGAAGTCAAGATCCTAGTTCGGTTTATATGACAGCTATACCAGATTAAGAACGGATTTTAATCATACTTAGCACAGTTGTTGGAAGTGATACCAAAACAATACGTGCCAAATTGCGCGCTCTAGAGGCTCAAGAAGTCAAGACCCATGATCGGTTTATATGGCAGCTATATCAAAACATGGACCGATTTAAACCATACTTATCGTAGTTATTGAAAGTGATATCAAAACACTACGTGCAAAATTTCACATCGGGCGAGAATTGATCCCTCTAGAGGCTCAAGAAGTCAAGACCCAAGATCGGTTTATATGGAAGCTATGTCAAAACATGGACCGATATGGCCCATTTACAATCCCAACCGACCTACACTAATAAGAAGTATTTTTGCAAAATATCAAGGGGCAAGCTCCTTACTCCTTCGACAGTTATCATGCTTCGACAGACAGACGGACGGACGGACGGACGGACGGACGGACATGGCTAGATCGACATAAAATGTCACGACGATCAAGAATATATATTCTTTATGAGGTCTCAGATGAATATTTCGAGTAGTTACAAACAGAATGACGAAATTAGTATACCCCCATCCTATGGTGGAAGGTATAAAAATTGAATTATTTTGATGTTTCTGCCATGACTGAT
Organism: Stomoxys calcitrans; assembly: GCF_963082655.1. NCBI lineage: Eukaryota > Metazoa > Arthropoda > Insecta > Diptera > Muscidae > Stomoxys > Stomoxys calcitrans. Next base: position 15,385,232 of record NC_081554.1, on the reverse strand, counting down.
GGTAATGTGTACATTTGACGCATATACCCTTATTTTCACACTATTGCAATGACCATGCATCTTGATGTGCCATGTAAACTGAGCATTAGAGTTCCTCACCATCTCGACAAACATTTATTTAATGTTTCCAAATAAATTTTGATTTATCGATATCGATGTTCCGTTATTTGGCAAAAGATGTAATCAACACTTACACACGATGAGTACGATCATGATGTACCGTTTAAAAAGGTCATTAAATATCTGTCAAGTAATGATGATGACGCCAATCGAAAAAATGAAATTATTTTCATGTTTCAGCCATGACTGATGGTAATGTGTGACACATACACCCTTATTTTCACACTATTGCAATGATCACGCATCATGATGTGCCATGTAAACTGAGCACTAGAGTTCCTCACTTTTTCTACAAACATTTATTAAATGTTTCCAAATCAATTTTGATTTATCGATAACATTTCACTTTCGATTGATGTAAATAATAATAATTTTAAAGCTTTCAATTGTCAGATGAAACCGGAAGAAAGGTGAAAGGCATCAATCCAAATTTTTAGTGTTTTAGATCTTATCATAACTTCCTTCCATTAAGAGATTTTAATATCACCATTTGATGTGATTGATTTCCTATAGGATGTTGCTTACCCCACAAAATCGTCTTAAAATTCCCATAAAAATAAAAAACTTTCCTTCCAAGGTTTTGTTGAACTTAACGTTCTTTAAACGTTTCGTAATAACAAGTAATGCCGACATTAGAAAAGGGTCCACAATATCACAAGACTTTGTCGGCATACAAGCAAATGCTGTTCAGGATTGCCCTCGTCAAACCCCCATTTCGTTAATGTGACAGAGAATAGAAAAATGCATCATTTAACTGTTCAGGGCTCAGGGCTCAAAAACAAGGCTGACAACAAAATGTGACACAAATCAGGGGATCATGGCCACATAGCAAATGGCAGAACGACATCAATGAATGGTTGAGAATGCGACAAGACCATAGACTCTGACTGTTCTTTTCTATGGCAGCCAAGCGTGACAAGGGAGCGAGTGAAATGTAACATGGATTAACACTCTGTTAATGGGCGATTAATGATGAATGCTTGAATGCAGTGACCATTTCATGGCTATAATTCGGCAAATTATAACGCCAGTCACATCATCACACAACACTCAGGCCAGATTTATGGATAGACGAATGTCGGCCTATCATTTGACATGGTTTTATATGACACAACAGTTTGAGAGACAGTCGTAAGAGATTAGCCGGCAGTTATATCTATGCATATGACAGTTGTGAGATGATAGCGTTGTGTATGAAGGGCTCAATCTTGGCTTACCAGGGTCCTCATGCCTTGAAAAGATTATCAGATCTCATCTCATTGATAAGAACAACATTTTGGTTGTATGGGGGGAAAACTCAATGACACGTACTGAAACATCTGTAGTTTCTTTTCACCGTGTGCTTCGAGGAGGATTACTTGGTTTCTTGTCTGGTATGCTGCAACTTCTACATTGATGTCGTTAACAATTATGATTGTTATGACCGTTTTTACTTAATGGATAAAAAATGGTGTGTAATAAAGTAATAACAACAAGTAAAAAGGAATTAAGTTCGGCCTGGCTCGGGTATATATGTTAACCACCTTTCGTCATAATCCGGTGAAAAATTTATAATTTATGCTCCCATAGCAGCTATACCAAATTCGAAACGGACATTGAGTGGTCTAATAAATACAAGACATAGTTCAACTTTGTTGAACAAAATATTGGTGTTTTTGGTAGTCATATCCAAATACAGACCAATCTGAACCATATACGACACGGATGTATCAAATTTCTCCGAAATCGGATTATAAATGTGCCTTTTATGGGCACAAAAACAGTAAATCGAGAGATCGGTCTATATGGCAGCTATATCCAAATCTGGACCGACCTGGGCCAAATTGCAGAAAGAAGTCGAAGAGCCTAACGCAACTCACTGTCCCAAATTTCGGCGACATCGGACAACAAATGCGCCTTTTATGGGCCCAAAACCTTAAATCGAGTGATCGGTCTATAAGGCAGCAATATCCAAATCTGGACCGATCTGAGCAAACTTGAAGGTGGATGTCGAAGAACCTAACACAACTCACTGTCCCAAATTTCGGCGACATCGGAAAACAAATGAGCCTTTTAGCTGCCCAAGACCTTATATCGAAAGTTCGGTCTATATGACAGCTATATCCAAATCTGAACCGATCTGCGTCATATTGCAGAAAGATGTTGAAGGGCCTAAAACAACTCACTGTCCCAAATTTCGGCGACATCGGACAACAAATGCGCCTTTTATGGGCCCAAAACCTTAAATCGAGTGATCGGTCTATAAGGCAGCAATATCCAAATCTGGACCGATCTGAGCAAACTTAAAGGTGGACGTCGAAGGACCTAACACAACTCAATGTCCCAAATTTCGGCGACATCGGACAACAAACGAGCCTTTTAGCTGCCCAAGACCTTATATCGAGAGTTCGGTCTGTATGACAGCTATATCCAAATCTGGAGCGATCTGGGCCAAATTGAAGAAAGATATCGACTGGCCTAACACAACTCACTGTCCCAAATTTCAGCAAATAATAAATGCGCCTTTTATGGGCCCAAGACCTTATATCGAGAGATCGGTCCATATGGCAGCTATATCCAATTCTGGACCGATCTCTGCCATATTGCAGAAGGATGTCTATGGGCCTAACATAACCCACTGTCCCAAATATGACGACATCGGGTAATAAATGCGCCTTTTGTGGGCCCAAAACTTTAAATCGAGAGATCGGTCTATAGCTAGCAGCTATATCCAAATCTGAACCGATCTGCTGAATGCGACATTTCCTATTCAGTTTTCTGTGCAAGATCACTCCTAAGTTATTGATCTTGTCAAATATCGAAATCGATCTGTTGAGGAAACGTGGTGAGTTAAATTGGCCCACCTACGCCTTGCTCGTGAGTAGACAGATTTCAGTATTCTCTCTGGGTTTACATTGAGACCCTTCGCCCAGCCGTATGCCATCTACAAGACGCTTTCGGTCCATCTGCATTGCTGATTCGGATCCTTTCCTTTTATTATACCCTCCACCATAGGATGGGGGCATACTAATTTCCTCATTCCACCTTGTTTGTAACACCTTGAAATATTCGTCTAAGACCCCATAAAGTATATATATATATATATTGGGTTGCCCAAAAAGTAATTGCGGATTTATAAAAAGAAAGTAAATGCATTTTTAATAAAACTTAGAATGAACTTTAATCAAATATGCTTTTTTACACCTTTTTTCTAAAGCAAGCTAAAAGTAACAGCTGATAACTGACAGAAGAAAGAATGCAATTACAGAGTCACAAGCCGTTGAAAAAATTTGTCAACGCCGACTATATGAAAACTCCGCAATTACTTTTTGGGCAACCCAAGTCGACATTTTAAGTCGATCTAGCCATATGCTGTTGAAAGCACGCATTCGAAGGAGTAAGGCTAGGCGCTTGATTTTTTTCGCAAATACTTCTTATTAGTGTAGGTCGGTTGGGGTTGTAAATGGGCCAAATCGGTTCATGTTTTGATATAGCTGCCATATAAATCGATCTCCCGATTAGACTTCTTGAGCTTCTAGAGGGCGAAATTTTTATTCGAATTGGCTGAAATTTTGCGTGCCGTCTTTTGTTATGACATTCAACAACTGTGCCAAGTTTGGTCTAAATCAGTCCATAACCTGATATATTTGCCATATAAACCGATTTCCCGATTAGACTTCTCGAGCCTCTAGAGGGCGCAATTGTTATTGAATAACAATTGCAAATATTGAAATTTGGCATATGTCGTTTTAGTATAACTTCCAACAACTGTATAAAGTATGGTCTAAATCAGTCCATATCCTCATATAGCTGCCATATAAATCGATCTCCCGATTAGACTTCTTGAGCTTCTCGAGAGCGCGCATTTCTTATCCGATTTGGCTGACATTTTGCGTGCCGTTTTTTGTTATGACTTCCAACAACTGTGCCAAGTTTGGTATAAATCAGTCCATAACCTGATATAGCTGCCATATAAACCGATCTCCCGATTAAACTTCTTGAGCCTCTAGAGGGCGCAATTGTTATTGAATAACGATTGCAAATATTGAAATTTGGCATATGTCATTTTAGTATGACTTCCAACAGTTGTATCAAGTATGGTCTAAATGAGTCCATGTCCTGATATAATAGCTGCCATATAAACCGATCTCCCAATAAGAATTCTTGAGCTTCTAGAGGGCGCAATTCTTATCCGATATGGCTGAAATTTTGAGTGACGTATTTTGTTATGACTTCCAACAACTGTGTTAAGTATAGTCTAAATCAGTCGATATCCTGATATAGCTGCCATATAAACCAATCTCCCGAATAAACTACTTGAGCCTCTAGAGGGCGCAATTGTTATTTAGTTTGGTTGAAATTTATCATATGTCATTTTGTTATGACTTCCAACAACTGTGTTAAGTATAGTCTAAATCAGTCGATATCCTGATATAGCTGCCATACAAACCGATCTCCCGATTAGACTTCTTGAGCCTCTAGAGGGCGCAATTCTTATCAAATTTGGTTGAAATTTTGCTTGTGTCATTTTGGTATGACTTCCAACAACTATGCCAATGATCGAAATCGGTTCATAACCTTATATATCTATCATATAAACCTTTGACTTTGACTTTCTGAGCCTCTTGAGGGCACAATTATTACTCAATTTACCTGAAATTTTCCATGCGATCCATGATGGAGGGTATATAAGATTAGGCCCGGCCGAACTTTGCACGCTTTTCTTGTAAGTATTATAACATCGTCTGCGTAGCAGCCTGGATCAGATCCCTCCTCAGTCAGCATCCGTAATAGGTATTTTATGGTGTTTACCTTTCGGAGTGGCGATAAAATGCCCCCTTATGGCATGCCTTGTACCACCTTCTCTCTTCTATTTATGTCATGCGACCCACAATTTATCCACATGTTCCTTAGCATATGGTTTATCCAGTCCCTAAGGACCAGGTCCACCGGGTACTGGTCTAAGGATTGGATGAGTATGTCGGTCCGCACATTTTTTAACGCCCCTTCGATGTCAATGCATACCGCCAATGTGTACGTCTTGGCATCGGAAGATTCTTCTTTTTTATGCACAACCTTGTGCAGGGCAGTCCCCACCAACCTTTGCTTGACATAGGCATGCTATTTATAAATATTTGAGCAGCTCGCTGGATGTTCTACTCCCATAAGCCTGTGGCAACATTTGCTTACCCTTGGATGCTTTGCATTTTTTTTGTTTGCCTTAGATATGTCTTAATTACTATGACCCACCCTTATACACATCATTAAAGGTGTCATTAGTATCTGCTTCCTTGGTTCGTTTTAATATGGGATAATCCCATACGGAAAAAGTGGCCCATTATAATAACCACCAAGTAACCAAACTACTAAGCAACAGTCTAGAGTGGGACCTTCTTACTTTAATTAGCATTTGGTTTGGTTTGTTTTTGGCAGACCCAACAACAAAATGATTATGACACTGGGGATCATTTTAAGGATATTTCACGCTCGTTTGCATTCAAAGAGGACCGACCGACCGACCGACCGACCGACCGGCTGTAAGGATATCATAATCAACAGCCACCATCATTGTTGTTGTTGTTGCCAGGAAAAAAATTTCATCATCAGACCTAGTTGGGATACCATCAAGAGGCAGTAGTTTTAACTGGTTGTTGAAGAGCTTAAATAATGGTCATGCATCGCCACCACCATCAACGTCCCATTCCTTGCATCCCCTATGACGTGGCAAAGAGCATTTGCACAGATGTGAAGGGTATTTTTGTTAAAAGGGCGTGCCCATTCTCTGTTTTTGGGCTCTTTGGCTGCCTTATTCCGGATATCAGCGTTTAACTGTGATTTGTTTTCTGTCTCGCTGCTCTTATCAAATCTTCCCTCAGTTTGTTTGTCAGTCCATTAATTGTGAAATGCTTGGAAATCGTCACCCCTTACTCATTCCCGTTGCGATAATTGAATAAAGAGCCGTCAAACAAATGAAAAAGCTTGGTATTGCGCTGCTCTGTTCTGCTCTCTAGAGTTCATTTGAACTCTTTGTTTGGTTGGGTTTTAAATTCATTATCATTGGGGGAAGGTTGTTTGTATTTTTTTTTTTGTTTCCTGCATGGCTCAAATCGAAATGCGCTATTTTTAAATGGCATTTTGTCTGAATGTCCTGTGGCGTTTAATCTCAGCCTTGTTATCTGTAGTCGTCCATCGCTCTGCGCCCATTACCCATTTTGTGTGACAAAGTTATTTTCCCATTGGAAAACGCACACAAAAGTTTAAATTGTATGCAAATATTACGTTCATCTGGAAAATATTATTAGCCCCAGAGATCGAATGGTAGATTGCATGGTGCACTTGTAGTCCATGTAAAGCTTTGATGGCATATGCCAACATGAGAGTAGAGGTGTGGCTAAAGGCGAAATTTTTTCAATGATAAAAATCTTTGAATGGATTTAAATTTAAATAATAAATGCATATAAGCAAGAGGCAAGCTAGAATACGTTAGGAATCGGTATGAGCGTAACCTTCCATGCCTGTTAGAAGTCATAACAAAACAACAACTTCAAAATTTTAAAAATGGATAATAATTGCACCTCCTAGAGCAGCTAGAAGTCAAATCGGCAGATATGGTAACCATATCAGGTTATGGACCGATATGGTCCAAACGGCCCACAGTAGTAAGAATTTTTTGTGCAAAGTTTAAAATTTCTAGCTCTCTCCTACAAAATTGTCCATACCTTTGACATTCAGTGACATAGTATTCTGTTATGATTTCCAACAACGGAGCCAAGTTCGATCAAAATGGGTCTATAACCTGATATAGCTCCCATATAAACCGATCTCCCGATTTCACTTCCTGAGACCCTGGAAGCCGAAATTTTTTTCCGGTTTGGCTGAAACTTTACACATGGTGTTCCTTTGGACAACTGTGCCAAGTACAAATCGGTCTATAACTAGATATAGCTCCCATATTTTAGCAGAATATATGGTGGTGGGTTCCCTAGATTCGGCCCGGCTGAACTTAGCACACTTTTATTTGTTATACCCTCCACCATAGGATGGGTGTATACTAATTTAGTCATTCTGTTTGTAACTCCTCGAAATATTCGTCTCAGACCCCATAAAGTACATACATTCTTGATCGTCATGACATTTTATGTAGATCTAGCCATGTCCGACCGTCTGTCTGTCGAAGCACGCTAACTTTCGAAGGCTTTCCAGCCGCTTGAAATTGTGCACAAATACTTCTTATGGTGTAGGTCGGTTGAGATTGTATATGGGCCATATCGGTCCATGTTTTGATATAGCTGCCATATAAACCGATCTGGGATCTCGACTTCTTGAGCCTCTAGAGGGCGCAATTGTCATCCGATTTGACTGAAATTTTGCACGTGGTGTTCTGGTGTTCAAATCGGTCCATTACCTGATATAGCTGTCATATAAACCGATCTGGGGTCTTGACTTCTTGAGCCTCTAGAAGGCGCAATTCTTATCCGATTTAGCGGAAATTTTGCATGTCACAACTTCCAACAACGGTGTTAAGTATGGTTCAAATCGGTCCATAACCTGATATAGCCGCCATATAAACCGATCTCCCGAATAGGCTTCTTGAGCCTCTAGAGGGCGCAATTCTTATCCGATTTGGTCGAAATTAAGCATGAAGTGTTTCATTTTAACTTTCAACAACTTTCTTAAGTATGGTCGAAATCAGTTCATATCCTGATATAGCCGCCATATAAACTGATCTTCCGATGAAGTTCTTGGGCTTCTAGAGGGCGCAATTCTTATCCAATATGGTTGAAAGACGTTTTGGTATGTTTGCATAAGACGTTTTGGTATGACTTCCAATAACTGTTCCAAGTATGGTCAAAATTGGTATATAACCTTATATAGCTCCCATATAAACCGATCTCCCAGTTGGACTTTTTGAGCCTCTGAAGAGCGCAAGTATTATTCAATTTGCTTGAAATTTTGGAGGTGGTATTTTTTAATGACAGGTACTTTTCCATTTTTTATTCATTCAAAGAACTTGACAAATGAGATACATGGTGGAGGGTATATAAGATTCGACGCAGCTGAACTTAGCACGCTTTTACTTGTTTTTAATTGAATCTGAAAAATTTTTTTAGCTTAATCGTGATTGAAGTTTTTTTAATTTTCAATTAAGAAATTTATTGTGCTTAGGTATATTCAGTTAAAGACTATTTTGTCCCCAACTATATAATGAAAGGGTGATTACAGCAGTACCAAGGCAGCCGGTTCTACTTGGCGTAATAGTCCGATGGAGTCGTTCATCTTCCAAAGGCTTCCGCCCAAGGGCACAACACATTGCTACGACAACAACAAAAAATCTATTGGGCACTCCTAATCAAAACCCGATTTTTTTCGGAAAACGCCTCTGGGTGAATTTTTATACCCTACACCACTCTATGATACAGGGTAGTATCACTTAGTGCATTTATTTGTAATACCCAGAACGAAGAGTGTTAAGTAAGCCGATCGACACAGAATTACTTTTTGATTCGCTTTAGCTATGTTCGTGTGTCTGTTTGTCCATGTTAATTTGTATACAAACTACAGATTGCAATTTTTATTCGATCGTCTTCAAATTTGGCACATAATAGGTCGTTATTTATAAACGACCTATTACGGATGCTGACTGAGGAAGGATTTGAACCCGTTTGCTACGCAGTATATGTTATAACACTTCTAAGTGGTAAGGATCCGAACCAGCTATAGTGAAAGGCCGAAAGGGTCTTGCAGATGACATACGACTGGTCTAGTCCTGGGGGCTTCAATGTTAACCCAGAGAAGGCCTGTTAACGAGAAAGATGAAGATGGGCCAATTTGATGCACCCCGTTTCCTCATTAGACTGATTTCGTTATATGACAAGGTCAAATACTTAAGAGTGATTTTGGACAGGAAATTGAATTGGAAGTGTCACATTCAGGAGAGTAACGAGTAATCCCGCAGACGATGGGGCCTGAATCCGAGGATAGTTCACCGGCTCTACAGGAGGGTGATGAGACCAATTCTTAATTACGCCTCAGAAGTTTGGTACGCCTTATGTTCAGAGAACATGTTGTCTTGGCATAGGTAGTCCGATGAGGACCACGTCCACTAGGGCACTGGAGACTATTCTAGATATCCGACTAAAAGACATACAGATTAAGTGTGAGGCAGCCAATGCGGCTATGAGAGAATGGATAAAGGATAGGAGCAGGTCATACCATTGCGGTAAAATCAAGGCAACGATAAGAAACCTTTAAGGAATGGAAAAGGTATCCGATCGGATACCTGAGACGAAACTTCGTTCGAGTGCGAGGATCTGCTGCCAGCGGCGCAGAGCAGATTGTGAGAAAACGAGGCTATTACTGAAGGGAAGCAGGGGTCAGTATAGCTTTCGGTATCATAACTGGACACATACCACTAAGAGCTCACTTATACAAAACCTGCGCGGAAAGTGAAAGCATGTGTAGAGCATGTGGAGAACAAGATGAGACGTTGGAGCATTTCCTATGCCATTGCCCGGCTTTCGTGGCTTATATAAACCGGCACTTTGGAGGATTTCGTAAGAAGCACGGAATTCCTGACTCAAATTTTCTTTTTCGAGATAACTTTTTAGTATTTGTAGCGCACAACAAGCCGATTACTAGCTTAGGTGTATTCCCATAGTGGCATGGGGCGGATTTGTATCCGCACCCTCTTTTCAACCTAACCTAGCCTAATACTACCTGAACCTTATTCTGACTAGGCGGTACACATTCTATGCCATTATCAGGGATTGGTTCTGTGATATACTAATGGTCACCATCATCAGTACCAGCAGCTGGGAAAATTGTTATTTCCACATCCTCAGCATACTATCTGCATCAGTAACCAGATTTCGCCCTTTGTGTCTGCAGGAGGATAAGCCTGTACAAAGCCATTAGTTTGATTTTTAATTCCCTGGTAGAATGTTCGGACTTCATTCTGGCTCCTGATCATCTCGATGTGCTCACACTGACGGCTTTCCATTTCCTCCTCTTCTTGCGGAAGAGTAGTTTTCCTCTCTCGTTTTCTCCTGATACCTCTCTTTCATCAGGCTCTTTGCTACTGTCTGTAAGGTGGTCCTGTATGCCGCATTCTTGGCTTCAGTAACTATTTGGCAGTCCTGGACGTACCATGGGTTTCTTTGGAGAGGTTTTTGGTACCTAAGTGGAGTGGAGTGGGTAATGGTTCGCCATTGCGCTGCAATTTGTCGCGACGAAGACTATTAGCCTCAATCCTTCAACGTAAGTTTCTTCATGTAGGCTTACGTTTTGACTGTTAAGCTAAATATATTTTCTTTCCCTACTTTGGCATTAAAATCTCCCAGAACGATTTCAATACCATGGGCGGGACAGCGATCCTATTCTCTTTCTAGGCCCTCGTCGAGAAATATCCTTGGTCTGATCGACCTTGTCTTCCGTCGGAGCATGAGCACTAATAATGCTGATGTTGAAGAATTTGACTTTGGTTTGGAAGGAAACATAGGCTATATTATTTTTTGATATCGGAAGGGGGGCGGACCCTCCCCCTTAGCACAAAAGTACTACCCAAAAATAAAAATGGACCGTTCGGGACAATATGGGACTCAAACGAAAGGTATTCAAGAGTAGAGTACGAATTTCATATTAAAACTTGGATCCAAACAACTGGGGGACCGCCCCAACCCTAAAACCCCCTAAAATAGGTTTTTTGGACGATCATGACAATATGGGATTCAAATGAAAAGTATTCGGTTGTAAATTGCGAATATGGCCAGAAAGGAGATATAGGCTTTATAATTTGTTGATTTCGGAAGGAGGTGGACCCTCCCCCTTTACCCAAAATCAAAAGTGGACCGATCGGGACAATATGGGTATCAAATTGAAAGGTATTGAAGAGTAGAATACGAATATGGTATTAAAATTTGGGTCTAATTACCCATCAGGCCACCCCAACCCTAAAATTCCCCCAAACAGACATATTGGGCGTTCATGTCAATATGGGCCTCAAATGAAAGGTATTCGGTTTTTTTGTTTGTTCCGTAGAATCAAAAACGGTTAAACCGATTTTCTTAAAATGTTCACAGATTGTGTAAGTTTGTCTGGAAGGAAACATAGGCTATATAATTTTTAGATATCGGATGGGGGCGGTCCCTTCCCCCTACTCCAACAATGCCATCCAAAACCAAAAGTGGACCGATAGTCACAGTATGGGTATAAAAAGAAAGGTATTAGAGACTAGAAAACGAGTATCGTATTAAAATTTGGGTCACAGTACTCAATTTGAGGTAAAAATGTATTGATTTTCGGGAAATTTATATTCACTATCGGGACAAAGACCCTGGGGTCCACCTCACCGTCAAACACAACTTTTTTACCGATCATGCCATTATGGGACTCATATGAAATGTTTCTGAAAGTAGAGCATGAATCTTATATTTACAATACAATAGGGGCAAACTTCTCACACATCAATGAGTGCTTTTCGATTCAAGTTGAGTTTATCAACGATAAGGGACAATCCCAAACTAAAGATTGAAAATTTTGAACAAAATCAAAAATTTGTATATCAAGCTATTAAAAAAATTAATTCAAAACTAAAATTTCGAAAAAAATATATATGACATTTTTAAATTAAATTTTTTTTTTACAATTCATGAAGCAAGCTATTTAATTGACAATTGTCACTTCCCACATGACACAAATGTGTGGTGGGAAATATGTTTCCCGAAAAATGTTCTCACTTTTTCATCCTTTTGTCTAATCCATAGGAAATGCGTGAAAAAGCGCTTAATCAAAAGGCGGTTGACATTTAATGAAATGCTCTGCTCTTTCCTTTATGTCTTACAGTCTTCAATGGCTTTAGTGTGGCCGCTCACATGGATGCTGGATGTGGAGCCCATGGCCTGCCAACCCGCAGCTTTGGTGCTAAAGAAATTTGATTCTAAATTGTTTACCATAAACGCCAATGATATACACGCTTGTCTACATTAGCGCGATGGAGTTTAACTGCCGGATGTGGGCGTAGTTTTTTGTAACCAAGAATCTCTCGGTTTTGTTTTTCTTTGTTTGGAGTAACCTGATACCAACAAATCGGATCATTAGACACGTTGACTGGCTATAAAGATATTTTGTCATCCAAATGGAGCAGCAACACTTTCAACCCAAAAGGAAGAGAGGAACTCTCAACCCCAGCGTACCAAATGGGCTATGGTGGAAAAATAATGGCACAACTGCGTGTGAAGCACAGTCAAGAAGGGGAACCAGGAAAGGTTGCTGGCGCGCAGCACATGACTATAATGATGATAATGCTGGTGTGGCGGGCGGCGGCTGTGGTTGATGATGACGATGACGAAGTGCCCAGGAGATAAAGTCAGCAAATGGTCTTCATTGTTGTTGTCGCCGTTGTGGTCTATGGTTGTAAAACTATTTGTTTTAAATAAGCCATGGAGAGAAGGAAGGACCACAAATCGATGGCACACAGAACGATCCAACAAGCCCAAAAATAAAAATACCAAACCCTAAACAATGAACAGAAAAAAAAACGTCTCAAAGTCATTCTGTCAATGCATGTGGCGTTCTGCTAACAATACCAAAAAAAAAAAAAAAATTTGCGGAGGTGGTGGTATAAGGGCAGACTCCAGTCAACCGCCAGGATGGCAAGTCTGGAGCATGCCACATGCGGTACCAAAGAAGGATCTGCTACAACAAAAAAAAAAAAAAACACATCAAAACTCTCACAGCTCAACCCATGGCGACGTTGATGATGCCTGACTTCGTATTCGAACTTTGACAGTATGAGTTAGTCAGTGAGCCAGCCGAGCCCTTACCCCAAAAGGCTATCAAAACAAACAAAAAAAAAACACAAATAACAGCCAACAAAACCTCAGATATGAAACAATTCTCCATGAATGGCAAGAAGGAATATGAATGGCTTACTATCACTATTCCCAGGTGAACTTACAACAATTGTTGTTGTTATTGTTCTTGTTGTCGTTGCGTTTTTATTGAAAAACCAAAATGCATATTCAAATCAAACCACAATTCTTATATTTAATGGATGAATGAATGAATTGTGGCGCTTAGTTAAGAGGATGGGCTCAGGGCTATTATTACTAGCCAATACACTGAGAAAAATTTTAATTATTAAAAAAAAATTAATAAGAAAAAAAAATAAAATAAAATAAAAAATAAATAAAATAAAATAAAATGAAACGATCTGAAATGAAATAGAATGGAATGAAATGAAATGAAATGAAATGAACTGAAATGGAATGAAATCAAATGAAATGGAATGGAATGAAATGAAATGGAATGAAATGAAATAATATGAAATAAAATAATATGAAATGAAATAATATGAAATGAAATGAAATGAAATGAAATGAAATGAAATGAAATGAAATGAAATGATATGAAATGAAATGAAATAATATGAAGTGAAATGAATGGATATGAGATGAAATGAAATGATATGATATGAAATGGAATGAAAATGAATTGAAGTGGAAAAAAATGAAATGGAGTGAAATGGAATGGAATGGAATGAAATGAAATAGAAAGAAATGGAATAAAATGGAATGATATGGAATGGAATGAAATGAAATGGAATGAAATAGAATGAAATGGATTGGAAATGGAATGAAATGAGATAGGATGAAATGAAATGATATGAAATGGAATGAAAATGAAATGGAATGAAATGAGAATGAAATGAAATGAAGTGGAAAAAAATAAAAAGGAATGAAATGAAATGGAATGAAACGAAATGAAATGAAGTGGAATAAAATGGAAAGAAATGGAATGAAATGGTATGGAATGAAATGGAATGGAATGGATTGGAAATGAAATGAAATGAAATGAAATGAAATGGAATGGAATGGAATGGAATGGAATGGAATGGAATGGAATGGAATGGAATGGAATGGAATGGAATGGAATGGAATGGAATGGAATGGAATGGAATGGAATGGAATGGAATGGAATGAAATGAAATGAAATGGAACGGAATGGAATGGAATGGAATGGAATGGAATGAAATGGAATGAAATGAAATGGAATGAAATGGAATGAAATGGAATGAAATGGAATGAAATGGAATGAAATGGAATGAAATGGAATGAAATGGAATGAAATGGAATGAAATGGAATGAAATGGAATGAAATGGAATGAAATGGAATGAAATGGAATGAAATGGAATGAAATGGAATGAAATGGAATGAAATGGAATGAAATGAAATGAAATGAAATGAAATGAAATGAAATGAAATGAAATGAAATGAAATGAAATGAAATGAAATGAAATGAAATGAAATGGAATGGAATGGAATGAAATGAAATGGAATGATATGCAATGGAATGGAATGAAATGAAATGGAATGGAATGAAATGAAATGGAATAAAATGAAATGAAATGGAAGAGAATGGAATGAAATGAAATAAAATGATATGAAATGAAAGTGAAATGAAATGAAAGTGAAATGAAGTGAGATGAAAAAAAACTGCAGAATAAAATATATAAAATTTTAATAAGGGGAACGGAGCACAAAGATGCAAATGAACTAAATCACCTTTTTTAATACTTTGTTTCGGTTTAAACCCTTTTCACTAATCCCTCGCATATTGCAGCACACTTTCATACAGCAAAATACCATATATATTTCTTTTTTTTTCGACCTGCCCCTGCCATGGCATACAGCCAAGTTCAAACGTGGGCGATTGAAACTTCCTTTGGTGAGTGGAGGTGCATTTTGTAGCATAAGGTTTGGCAAATGCCCTGCGGCTTTCGCTATTGAACTCCAAGTTATGAGTCTCACAATGATGGACGTATAACGACATCGCTAAAGACGAAACATTTAAGCGTCCTTTTGAGAGGCACAACGGGCCGGCTCGGGCCATACCATGCAAAGCTCCACACCATTCCAAACATAACGCTGCCGCCTTGCAATTCTCTCGCTCTTCCCTCAAAGACGAAATAAATTCGGAGATACTTCAATGGGCGACTGACTGATTGTCTGTTTATTTGTTTGTCCCCTTGGTGTGTCTGCTCATGTACATACATGTGCGAATTCTTCACAGGCCTAGAGACGGACAGACAGATGGTAGGTTAGAAATACAAAATACTCAAAATTTTGAAATGCTTAAAAAACTAAGCGTTAAGAGCTGTCTTAGTCTACTGCTTTGCCTTTCTTTTGGAGATTTGTGGAGTAGAAAAAAAACGGCAAATAGGCGTTTATTTCCCCCAAAAATATGTATGATACCCACCCACGAGCAGAGGAGTCTTATAAGAGATGCTCAAAAAAATAAAAACAAAAAAACAGAATTGAAGAACAGCCTAACGAAATCTTATTGCCGGAATACTTGGCGCTGGCAATATATGTCCGATGGCAGGTTATACAATCTAAAACTCAGCCATACAGTACTCAACATATACAGCCTTTGGTCAGTGAATTAGAATTAAGTTGAAGAACAAAATATTATCTATATAAAAGTGTGGGAAAACAGAAAAACAAATTTCGTTACATTTTTTTCATACAAAATTTTGTATAAATCCAATTTTTATAAAAAAAAAATCATAAAACTAGAATTATCAAGAAAGAACTTAAAATTTTTGGAAGAACTTGATGAAAATTATTAATTATTGTTATTAAAAAAAATATTGTAGACAATTTTGGATTTTCATCCTAAGTTCGGCCGGGCCGAATCTTGTGTACCCTCCACCAAGGATCGAGTTTGTCAGGTTCTTTGCACTGTTTCCCTTAATAGGCAAACAAAGGATAATGGTTAAAAATTGCCATGCTGTTAGAGCTGCATATATCAGGTTATGGGCCGATTGAAACCATACTTGGTTTGGATATTTGAAACCATTGTAGAAGTCATTGTGCATAATTTCAGCTAAATCGGATAATAGTTGAGCCTTCTAGAGGCTCAAGAAATAAAATAGGGAGATCAGTTTATATGGGAGCTACATCATGTTTTGGACCAATTCAGGCTATACTAGGCACGGAAAGAATGTATCCGCCTAAAACTTCAGTGGGACACAACACGCACACCTAAAGGCAGGTCGAGACGTATCTCCGACAAAAGGAGTACTCTTGGCGGCCTTCTTGAATATTCTATGGAACCTCGTGATTAATTAAATCCTGATGGATCTCGGTGGAGCTTGCTCGGGGACTATCGCTTATGCGACGACGTCGCGCTGCTGATCCGAGGCAGGTTTCTGTAGACGATCAGCGAGATCAAAGAAGGGTCATTGAAGAGGTTGTCGCAATGGGCTATCAGAAATGGGTTGAGGACCCAGCCAAGGAAGACGAAGATGGTGCTCTTCGCGCGCAGATACAAAAAACAGGAGTTTAGATTCCCGTCCTTGAAGGCGATCACCCTAGAAATGTCGAAGGAGGCGAAGTACCTTGCCAAAATCCTCGATTCGAAGCTATCCTGGAAGAGGAAAACCGAAGAAGTAGGCCGTAAGGCATTGTGTGCTTTTTACTCATGCAGGAGGATGTTCGATTGGAAGTGGGGGTTACCCCAAAGATGATTTATTGGATGTATACTGCCTTTGTGAGACTAGTACTGAGCACTAGTATGGTGGAGGGAGCACTGGTATGGTGGAGGGCGATGGAAACTTACGAGGGGGTTCGAGAAGGTTCAGAGTTTGGCCTGCGTCGGGGTCACAGGTTCACTCATACCCGCACCTCAGGCAGGTATGGAAACGATGTTGAATATGGAGCCTAGGTCGCGGATAGGCTGCGGAAGCTCGACATGCTGATCGAGGACATTTCCATTCTGGATGCGATGGGAAGACTGATGAGGATCTCCGACTACCTGGTGCCGATACCGACTGGGATAAGGGCATTCAGAATTCGTTTAACTGGGAGGGATGAATAAAGGGCGAATGCTGTATTTGGGGAGGATTAGACCATACCGGAATAGACCAGGTTTCTGAAACTGCCGTACGGTTGTGTACGGTTTTTAGGCAGAGGTCTGTGCCATTACAGTAGCCGCAAGGGAATTTCTGGTAAGTTATTTGAAAATGAAAAGTTGTCCATTAACACTCCATAAGGGACAGGAGCAAACTTCTCACGTATCAATGAGTGCTGTCCGATTTAAAATGTTTTAAGCTCAATGATAAGAGACCTCCTTTTAATAGCCAAGTACGAACGGCTATCCGCAGTGCGAAACCTCTTAGTGGAGAGTTTTTAACTTGGCTGCCATACCAAATGGTACAGTACCTCCCAAATGTCGCCAGCATTAGGAGGGGATAACCAACGCTGAATATTTTCATGATGTTCTCGCCAGGATTCGAGCTCAGGCGTTCGGGGTCATAGGCGGACATGCCAACGTCTGCGCTTCAGACATGCTAACCTCCGCCCTATAAACTCAGGATTTATGTGGACAGTATGGCGGCTTTGGGTCCAAGTACGGAGAGGTTGAGTTGTATGACAGATTGTTTGGAGTCCCTGGATAGGCTCCGAGTCCACGATGTACAGCTGACAGAAGTTCACGGACCTAAGGGGATTCCAGGAAATGAGGGGACGAATGAATATGCCAGGACGGGTTCGCCTGATCCGGGCGAACCAGTCGACGATCTTGCGTGCCATTTGTCTAGCTACTGAACAAAGTAGAAGAGATGGCCAGAGTGGTGTCGGTCGAATGATGGGACTCGGCGGATGGCTGACGGACTGCTAGGGCGCCTATCATAAACCGGATGAGGACGAGGGAGTTACTGGCGTTCGATAAGAGGTCGATGATGACAGGAGTCATAACCGAACACTGTGCCATAGGCCGCATTACGACGCGTATTGGAAAACCGCCCAATGACTTCTGCAGCAGATTGATGAGGATGAGAAGGAGATTATCGAGCACTTACTACGTTCATGTCCGGTTCTGCAGGAACTCACGCTCTCCTTTCTGGAGAGGCGGTTCATATGCAAATTGCAAATTTTGCCCATGAACATCCCACTAAGGAACAGGGGCACACTTCTAACATATCAATGAGGGCAATTCGATTTAAGTTTTAAGCTCAGTGATAAGGGGCTTCCTTTTTATAGCCGAGTCCAAATGGCGTGCCGCAGTGTGACACCTCTTTGGGGAGAAGTTTTGTATGGCATAGTACCTCACAAATGTTACCAGCATTAGGAGGGGAAAACCACTGCTGAATATTTTTTTTTTATGGTCTCGCCAGGATTCGAACCCAGGCGTTCAGTGTCATAGGCGGACATGCTAACCTCTGTGCTACGGTGGCGGTTCATATACAATCATTTATTTGTTTATAACCTCAGGATATGGTCCGAGGTATTATTGGGTTGCCCAAAAAGTAATTACGGATTTTTTAAAAGAAAGTAAATGCATTTTTAATAAAATTTAGAATGAACTTTAATCAAATATCCTTCTTTTCACTTTTGTTCTAAAGCAAGCTAAAAGTAACAGCTGATAACTGACAGAAGAAAGAATGCAATTACAGAGTCACAAGCTGTGAAAAAATTTGTCAACGCCGACTATATGAAAAATCCGCAATTACTTTTTGGGCAACCCAATACATATTCTTTCTCTTCTCTTTCTTTCTAGGGTATCACAATGGACCACACTGGCCTCCGAGTGAACGGACAATCCATTCAATCTAACCTAACCTTCGTAAGACGGACGGACGGACATGGTTGACGGAATGGAATGGTTTCAAAGGGGGGTACCATAAGTTCCGACGAAGAAACATGTGTGCCTTGGATAAGGGCCTTTTAACCCATAACCCCCTCCCCTCCACTGTGATTACCCTTTCTTCTTGTTTCTTTTATTCGTATATAAACTCTGGATATGGTGCTAATTTTGATATATTCTTTCTCTTCTCTTTCTTTCTAGGATAGCACAATGGACCAAACAAGGCTTGGGCAACCCATTCAACCTAACCTAACTTAAACTTCGACAGACGAACGGAAGGACATGTATGACGGGACGGGTTCAACTTAACCTAACCTTAACTTAGACAGACGGACGGAAGGACGGTCATGACTAAATCGACTTAGAATGTCAAGATGATGAAGAATACCTAACTTTGTTGGTTGGTTGAGTCTCGGATCAATATTTCGATGTGTTACAAACGGAATGACGAAATTAGTATACCCCCATCTGAGGTGGAGGCTATAACAATATGTGAGAAAAACCACCTTAACGCAAAGCCACCGTAGCATGTACGTCTATGACGCTGACCGCCTGGGTTCGAATGCTGGAGAAAACATCAAAAATCAAAATTTTCGTAATTCGACCTGAGCAAAAAATCACGCAAAAATAAGATTTTCTAGAAATTTTTGTTAAAATTTAAATTTTTAAAAAATATTCGTCAAATTTGTTTTTTTTGGTAAAATTTTTAAAAAATTAAATTTTTTGGTAAAAATGTTGGAAAATTTCTACTCTACTTTTAAATACCTTCCATTTGATACCCATATTGCCCAAAGCGGCAAAAGTGTTCCGTTGGGTGCTGTTTTTTTAGGTGGGAGACACCCAGACACTTATGGTGACATTTTTGATGTCAATTTTATACTCTACTTTTAAATACCTTTCATTAGATACCCATATTGTCCCAATCGTTAAACAAGTCCGTTCGGGTGGGTTTTGGGATGGGGCGTCCCCCCAAAATTGTTTACCAATTTTGTGTTTTTGGGGTACCATAAGGTGACATGCGAAATTTCGCTTAAATCGGTGCACCCATCTCCGAGATCTGGCGTTTTTAAAAAGGGGGATATGGGGGAGGGTCCGCCCGCCCCTTCAGATATCAAAAAAATGTAGTACCCTATTTTCTCTGAGGGCTCAAACTCTACCATCTGCGAAAATTTCATGAAAATTGGTTCAGCCGTTTTTGAGTCTATACAGAACAGACAAACAAACTAGGTTAGGTTAGGTTAGGTTGAAAAGAGGGTGCAGATAATAATCTGCCCCATGCCACTAGACACATACACCTAAGCCAGTAAAGGGCTTATTGTGCACTCTGATATCAAACTAACAAACAAAGCGCAATAATTGCATTTTTATATAAAGGAGGTTAGCATGTCCGCCTATGACGCTGAACATCTGGGTTTGAATCCTGGCAAGACCATCAGAAAAAATTTTCAGCGGTGGTTTTCCCCTCTTGGCAACATTTGTGAGGTACTATGTCGTGTAAAACTTCTCCCCAAAGAGGTGTCGAACTGCGGCACGCCGTTCGGACTCGGCTATAAAAAGAAGGACCCTTATCATTGAGATTAAACCTTAATCGGACTGCACTCATTGATATGTGAAAAGTTTGCCCCTGATCCTTAGTGAAATGTTCATGGGCAAAATTTGCATTTGCATATAAAGGAAGAAAATATTAAAAAATTAATAAAAATTTAATATCATCAAAATTTGATTTTTCGATAATCCTTCCTTCCTCATTCACCATCTTTTGGCTGTAGATTCATCGACATCTATCCATCTATACCTCTGGAAATTTCAGCTGGCGCTCTTGGCAAACCATATCCATGTCTCTAAAACAATGGCAAGCTGCTATGAAAGATCACCAAGGCAGGGAGGGAAACCAAATCAAAGAAAGAATTATATGGCAAGGCATTAAAGAAGGAGGGAGCAGGGTCGCGTTGAATGTGTTACCTTTTGCTGCGCTTTAAGGTGTGCTCCAGGTAATAATTCACCAGTAGAGTACTTCAAGTACTCTGTTGAAGAAGAACTAAGACCTAGTGGAACGGGGCATAGCCGATTTGGATTTTATTATTTTTGTTTTTGTCAATGAGCCAAAAAGCAGTCTCTTTGAAAAAAGAATGGTTTTGCTTACGATTTTTGCCTTTGCCTTTTGTTTTTTTGTAAATAAATGAAGATGATTACCTAGGGAGGCAAACACAGACCAAAAAAAAAACATACTTGGAACCTGGCAAACCTTTTTGTATTTTACTCCGTGGAGTGTTTAAGGTTGGTGCCTCTTTGTTTACAACTTTTTAACAACTGTTTAGCTTAAGCGCGGCGCTTTGTACCCCTTAGCCCACAACATCTCCCACACTCCTTTGCCAATGTTTGCCGCCCCTTTGTTTTTTTTTCATAGTTTTTTTTCGTCTTCTGGCTTTGGCGGTATTTTGAATGGACCCAAAGGAAAATAAGAAAAAAAAGCATAAACATATGCCCACCTCTAAAGTAAATAGTTCGTAGAAATTGGAGATTTTTGTGAGCAAAAGACGTCTTTTGTTGTTAAAATAGAAGTTTTTTGCCTTAATAATTATGAGTAGCTAAATTTGACCTGTGTGACTTTTTAAATTTAAATTTTGAGGATTTTTTGTTGTTGTTTTCTTTTAATTTTGGGTGGCCTCTTGACAAGTCTTTGGGTTGAAGAGCTTGTCAAAGATCGTCTTTTGTTAAGAAAAGGGATTGTTGATACAATGAAGTTATCCCTCCCTTCACAAGCCACAAGCCAAATCAGGGAGTGGTTGGCAGATTGATGGATAACATTTTCGATTTTTAAATTTATTAGAAATGTTAGGAAACAAGTACATGTCCATTATGCACGAAAATTATGGCTTTCAGGGGTTAAAGTTGTCAAATCGGGAGATCGGTTTATATGGCAGCTATATCAGATTGTAGACCGATTGGGACCGTATTTAGCACAGCTTTTGGAAGCCATTACAAAACACCGCATGCAACATTTCAATCAAATCGGACATAAATTGCGGCTTCCAGGAGCTCAAGAAGTCAAATCGGGAGATCGGTTTATATGGGAGCTATATCTAAATCTGAACCTATATGGCCCATTTGCAATCCCCTACATCAATATTTAGTATCTGTAGAAAATTTCAAGCGGCTAGCTTTACTCCTTCGAAAGTTAGCGTGCTTTCGACTGACAGACGGACGGATGGGCGGACAGACGGACGGACATGACTAGATCGACTTAAAATGTCATGACGATCAAGAATATATATACTTTATGGGGTCTTAGACGAATGTTTCGAGGAGTTACAAACAGAATGACGAAATAAGTATACCTTCATCCTATGGTCGAGGGTATAAAAATAATATGGCCTATGTTCCCTTCCAGGCAAACATACACAATCTATGAAAATTTTAAAAAAATCGTTTCAGCCAAGTATCATAAAGTCTTAATGGGTCTAACGGCGTTTTTGAAGGGTGGCATGACCCTTCATACTTCGATCTGATTTTGAATGTCAGATTCGAAATCTACTCCCGAATACCTTTCACTTGAGCCCCATATTAAAAAGAACGTTCCAATATGTCTGTTCTGGGCAGTTTTGGCGATGGGGCGACCCTATGGGTGGTTAAACTCAAATTTTAATACCATATTCGTATTCTACTCTCCAATACCTTTCATTTGATACCTATATTGTCCCGATTGGTCCACTTTTGATTTTGGGTTGTGTGTTTGGCATAAAGGGGAGGGTCCGTCCCCCTTCCGATACCGAAAAATTATAAGACCTATGTTTCCTTCCAGCGAACATTTTGATAAAATCGGTTGTGCCGTTTTTCAGTCTATACGAAACAAACAAACCGTGTCCCATATGTACGTGATTGGCTAACATGTCAATTTTGGACGTTTTTGTGGGGGTGAGGTGACCCCCATATACTGCGACATGAATTTGTATGCCAGATTCGTTATCTACTCCCCCATATTTTTCATTTTATACCCACATTGTCTCGATCGGTCCACTTTTGATTTTGGTTGGTGTTTTTGAGGTAACGGTGGAGAGTCCGCCCCTTTCCGTTATGAATAAATTATAAAGCCTATTCCTACTTACTGACCATATTCGTTGTCTACTCCCGAATACCTTTCATTTGAATCCCATATTTTCTTGATCGTCTAATAAACCTATTTTAGGGGGTTTTGGGGTTGGTGCGGCCCCCTCAGTAACTTGGACTCAAATTTAAATATGAAATTCGTACTCTACT
The DNA here is from genome assembly GCF_963082655.1 of Stomoxys calcitrans. NCBI lineage: Eukaryota > Metazoa > Arthropoda > Insecta > Diptera > Muscidae > Stomoxys > Stomoxys calcitrans. Next base: position 15,362,230 of record NC_081554.1, on the reverse strand, counting down.
CTTGAATACCAATTAAGTCCCATATTTTCGCGATCGGTCCACTTTTAGTTAGGGGTGGGTAGGCCCCCTTCCAATATCAAAAAATTATATATTGTATATGACCGTTCCTACGTCTATCGAAATCACGATAGAGGTGAAACGAATAAAGATATCCGCTTGAAATTTTGCATATATACATCTTAATGTGTAAGTCGTAGCCCTCGTATAAACCGATCTCCCGATTTGACTTCTTGAGTTCCTGGAAACCGCAATTGTTATGCGCTTCGACTGAAATTTTGCACGGACTGTTTTTTTTTACTTCCAACAATTACGCATACGGTCCAAATCGGTTAATAACCTCATGTAGCTCCCACATAAACCGAACTCCCGATTTGACTTTCTGAGTGCCGGGGAGCCGCAATTTCGGTCCAATACGGCGAAGTTTTGCACGTAGTGTTTCATTATAACTTTTAACAATTTTGTCAAGTTCGGTCTAATTTGGTCAATAACCTGATATAGCTCCCATATAAACTCATCTCCCGATTTGACTTCTTGAGCCCCGCAATGGTTATCCGATTTTGCTGAAATTTAGCCCGGAGTGTTTTGCTATGTTTTCCAACAACAATTTAGCCATGTCCTTCCGTGACAGGTTAACCTTCGAAGGGGTAAAGCTAGGCGCTTGAAATTTTGCACAAATTCTTCTTATTAGATCGGTTGGGATTGTAAATGGGCCAAATCGGTTCATGTTTTGGTATAGCTGTCATATAAACTGATCTTGGGTCTTGACTTCTTGAGCCTGCAGATTGCGCATTTCTCTCCGATTTGGCTGAAATTTGGCACGTAGTGTGTTAAGTATGGTCTAAATCTGTTTATATCCTAATACAGCGGCCATATAAACCAATCTCCTGATTTGACTTCTGGACTCCTAGACGGCGAAATTCTTTTTGGTGGGAATTTTTGAGGTGATATTTATACCCTACACCACTACTGTGGTACAGGGTATTACAACTTAGTGAACTTGTTTGTAACACCCAAAAGGAAGAGAGATAGACCCAGTGATAAGTATACCGATCGACTCAGAATCACTTTCTGATTCGATTTAGCTATGTTCGTCTGTCTGTCTGTCCATGTGTACAAAGTACAGGTCGCAGTTTTCATCCTGTCTTCTTCAAATTTGATACAGGCATGTTTTTCGGCCTAAAGACAAAGCCTATTGAAATTGGAAAAAATCGGTTCAGATTTGGATAAAGCTCCCATATATATGTTCGTCCGATTTTCAGTAATAATGCATAGAATGGTCATTTGTTAACCGATTCTCACGAAATTTGGCAAGAAGGATTTTTTTACGACTGTCGATATTACTAGTGAATTTCATGAAAATCGGTTCAGAATTAGATATAGCTCTCATATATATATATATATATATATCGCCCGATTTTCACTCCTGGAGCCACTGCAAGCGCATTTATTGACCAATCTTCCCAAAACTTCGTACAACGCTTTTCTCGACGACTATCACAGTATGTGATAAGTTTGCTCGAAATCAGTTCAGATTTAGATATAGCTCCCATATAATATATGTTCGTCCGATTTGCAGTAATATTGCAATAAAATGGCGTTTTGTAAACCGAAGCTTTCAAAATTTGGCGGAACAGATTTTCTTTTGACACTCGACATTACTGGTGAATTTCATGGAAATCGGTTCAGATTTATATAAAGCTCTTATATATATATATATCGCCCGATTTTAACTTCTGAAGTCGCAGCAAGCGCATTTATTGACCCATCTTGCCAAAATTTTGCACAACACTTTTCTCGACGAATACCACATTACCTGAGAAGGTTGCTCGAAATCGGTTCGGAATTTGATATAGCTCCCATATATATGTTCGTCAGATTTTGGGCAAGTTGCAATAATGTTGTCATTTGTCAACCGTAGTTATAACAGTTTGAACATATTTGCTCGACGAGGTCCATCAAAATTCGTTCAGAATTGGATATAGGTCCCACATTGTACTTATAGGGTAGGTGTAGGGTATTATACAGTTGGCACAGCCAGACTTTTGTCTTTCCTTACTGGTTTTGAATGGTTTGGGGAGAAATTATTTCCATTTTTTAGAAATTAGCATTGAAAAAAAATTATAAAATTTTAATATAAAAAAAACATCAACATTTGCATCAATTCCTTCTTTTCCCAACTACTGCCTAAAATTAAATTATTTTTAAAAACATTTTAAAGAAAATAAAAATTAATTTGCATTTTTGAAAAAAAAAAAAACAAGTAAAAGCGTGCTAAGTTCGGCCGGTATACCCTCCACCATGGATCTCACTTGTCGAGTTCTTTTCCCGGCATCTCTTCTCAAGCAAAAAACGATATAAGAAAAGATTTGCTCTGCTATTAGAGCGATATCAAGATATGGTTCGGTTTGGACTACAATTAAATTATATGTTGGAGACCTGTGTAAAATATCAGCCACTTCGAATAAGAATTGCGCCCTTTGGGAGCTCAAGAAGTCAAATAGAGAGACGGATTTATATGGGAGCTGTATCAGACTATAGACCGATTCAGACCATAATAAACACGTATGTTGAAGGTCATGAGGGGATCCGTCGAGCAAAATTTCAGGCAAATCGGATAACAAATGCGACCTCTAGACGCTCAAGAAGTCTAGATCCCAGAGCGGTTTATATGGCAGCTATATCAGGTTATCAACCGATTTGAAACTTATTTGACACAGTTGTTGAAAGTAAGAATAAAATACGTCATGCTAAATTTCATTCAAATCGGATAAGAATGGCGCCCTCTAGAGGCTCAAGAAGTCAAGACCCAAGATCGGTTTATATGACAGCTATATCAGGTCATGGACCGATTTGTACCATACTTGGCACAGTTGTTGGATATCATAACAAAACACGTCGTGCAAAATTTCATACCAATCGGATAAGAATTGCGCACTCTAGAGGCTCAAGAAGTCAAGACCCAAGATCGGTTTATATGGCAGCTATATCAGGTTATGGACCGATATGGCCCATTTACAATACCAATCGACCTACATTCATAAGAAGTATTTGTGCAAAATTTCAAGCGGCAAGCTTTACTCCTTCGAAATTTAGCGTGCTTCGACAGACAGACGGACGGACGGACGAACATGGCTAGATCGACATAAAATGTCACGACGATCAAGAATATATATACTTTATCGGGTCTCAGACGAATATTTCGAGTAGTTACAAACAGAATGACGAAATTAGTATACCCCCCATCCTATGGTGGAGGGCATAAAAACCTCTTCATTTTCATTAATCCAAACAAAGTTAACCATACTCTTTCTGCATTCACATTTCAATCCTTTCGGCTTTGTGATCATCATCATCCGTAAACAGAAAGTACCACCATGAAAGTGAATAAAGATGATGACTACAAGTAAGGAGATGAAGATGACGATGACGATGAGGACAACGACTGCAATGATGATACCCAAAGATGATGTTGACAACGACAACGTTAATAATACATTTAATAACAACATTCAGATACAAGATACGCATGCGGATACCAATTCCAATAACATTGCCACCAAGTGTGAGCATCGTGGAGGGGGAAGCGGGGGGAGATTCAGCCAGCAGCTCTTGGGGAAACCAAGTTGGTATGACAGACTGAAGTGATGAGCCCTTTTACCCAATGCAACGACGAGTTGAAGAAGTGTGCCATGGAAACCTGAGCAATGAAGGAACGAACAAACGGACGGACACAATCAATGAGAGATGTCATATGGCAGGGTATGCCAAAGTCAGTTAGTTGAGTTGCCTTAAGTTACAAAGTAAACACAAGCGTTGCGCATGCGCAATAAACTCATCAATAAATTGTCTACAAATATACAAGAACAATAATAACAACAAACAAATAAACAAAAACAAAAAAACCAATCAACAGCATGGAAAAAATATCGAAAATTAAATCCACAAAACTGATAATAACACCGCCACACTACCACAACACCACCAGCATCGTCGATCTTAGAGATGCTAAGTTTAGGTTGCCTGCTGGCTGGAGATAATGAAGATGAGGCCTGCTTGCTGGACATGGTTGTGTCATCTTTGCCAATGATATTGGAAATATTGTCGTTGTCTCGACAACGCCCTACGATGTAAGTATAGCCACAAGATTGCCTTTTCCTGGCCTTAGTATGAATGACTGACTGATAGTACACCAGCACCATATATCCCTGTTGAAGCGCCAAAAAGGGCGCTCGCCTGCTACATCAGGGAAAAGATGCTGCCCACCGTCTTTGGAACACATGTACACTATGTAGAAGATGGCAACAGTGATGACGATGATACTGCTGCTGCTGCTGCTGCTGATGATGATGGTAGTTTGTGGTGTTGGTGTTGATGGTGGTCTGCTAAGTGGATTTGTATGTTTTTTAAGAGGAAATGTTTATTGTTTCAATTTTGTTATCAGCACTAAACAAACACAGCAGATACACAAAACAGTCAACCGATCAGTAACATCACCACCAACCAACAAAGACAACAACAACAGCACGCATGCTACACACTAAGCTTATGTGGCATAGAGCCAACTCATCAAGAGACAATTTTAAGTATGAATGAACGCAGCATTCCATAATTTGGCCAAAGATGGAACATGGAAGACACACGCACAGCCAGACCGATATGCAATCAAAGTCATTCATCGACTAGGCTTACAAGCACTGAGGTTCGATTTAACCAAAGACACAAAGATTATGCTAAAGCAACATTTCGAGGGAGGAAACGAAAAACTTAGGAACTTATATTACCAATGGGTGATGTTAACATAGCTTTTCCGTCCCCAAGGGAAAGGATATTAAAAATATCCTTCCGCAAGCGAAATGGTAATTAAAGCATCATTATTAAAGGAAAAGGGTAAAAATAGTACCCATCCACAAGGGAAAGGGTATAAAAGTACCCTTCCATTGGGGAAAGGATTTTAAAAGTATCTTTCCCAAGGGCAAAGGGTATTAAAAGCACCCTTCCCTAGGGGAAGGGGTCTAAAAGTACCCTTCCTCAAGGGAAAGGATATTAAGAGTACCCTTTCCTAAGGGAAAGTATATTAAAAGTTCCCTTCCTCAACAGTTAGGGTATAAGAACTACTCACCTTTAAGGCAGAGGATATTAAAAATACCCATCCACAAGGGAAAGGGTATAAAAGTACCCTTCCATATGAGAAAGGATATTAAAAGTTCCTTTCTTCAAGGAAAAGGATATTAAAAGTTCCTTTCCCCAAGGGAAAGCATAACAAATGTATCATTACCAAAGGCAAAGGGTAATAAAAGCACCCATCTCCATGGGAAAGGGTTTTAAAAGCACCCTTCCCTAGGGGAGAGGGTACCCTTCCCCAAGGGAAAGAATATTAGGAACACCTTTCCCCAAGGGAAAGGGTATTCAAAGTACCCTTCCCCAAGGGAAAGAGCATTAAAAGTGGTCTTTCCCAAGGGAGAGACTATTAAAGGTTCCCTTCCCCCAGAGAAAGGATATACAGAGTTCCCTCCCCCAAGATTACGGGTGTAAGAAGTACCAATCTCCAAGGGAAAGGGTAATAAAGCAACCTTTCCCAAGGGAAAGTGTATTGAAAGTATTTTTACCAAAGGAAAAGGGAATTAAAAGTACCCTTCCCCAAGTAAAGGGTTTTAACAGCACCCTTTCACCAATAGAAAGTGTATGTAGGGGAACCTTCCCCAAGGGATATGGTATTTAAAGTAGCCTTCCCTAATGGGAAGGGTATTAAAGTATTCTTCCCCGAGGGAATAGGTATTAAAAGTACCCTTTCCCAAGGGAAAGACTATAAAAAGTTCACCTTCCCTAGGGAAAGGATATTAAAAGGACCTTCCCCAAGAGAAAGGGTATATAAACGACTCATCTTTAAGGGAGAGGGTATTAAAAGTACCCTTCCACAAGGAAATAGGTATTAAAAGTATTATTATCAAAGGAAAATGGAAATAAAAGTACCATTCCCCAAGGTTAAGGGTTTGAAAAGCGGCTTTATCCAAAGGAAAGATGTTTTAAAAGTAAGCTTCCCCAAGGGAACGGGAATTAAATGTATCCTTCCCCACGGAAAAGGATATTAAAAGTATTCTTTCTCAAGGGAAAGGGTATTACAAGTAATTTTTCTCAAGGGAAAGGTTATTAAAAGTACCCTTCCCCAAGGGAAAGGTTTTTTAAAGTACTCTCCCCTGAGGGAAGGAGTATAAAGGATACCGGGAAAGGGTATTAAAAGTACCCTTCCCCAAGGGCAAGGGTTTTAAGGGTACACTTTTCTAAGCGAAAGGGTATTAAGAGTATCCCACCCCAAAGGTAAGGGTATTAAATTTACTAAGGGCAAGGGTATAAAGAGTACCCTTCCCTAAGTGAAAGGGTATTAAGAGTAACCTTCTTCATGGAAAATGGTATTAAGAGTACCTTTCTTCTAGGAAAATGGTATTAAAAGTACCCTTCCACAAGGGAACGGTTATTAACAATACCCTTTCCCAAGGGAAAGGATATTAAAAGTACCCTTTCCCAATGGAAAGGGTATTAAGAATACCCTTCCCCCAGGGAAAGGGTATTAAGAGTACCATTTCCCAAAGGAAAGGGCATTAAAAGCATCCTTCACCAAAGGAAAGGGTGTAAAAAGTAAAAACATCCTTCGCAAAGGAAAGTGCATAAAAAGTACATTTTCCAAGGGAAAGAATATGAAAATCGCCTCTCCCAAAGGAAAAGGGTATAAAAGCTCCATCTCCCAAGGGTGTGGGTACAAAATAATCCTCCCTCAAGGGAATGGGTATTAAAAGTACCCTTCCTCAAGGGAAAGGGCGTTAAAAGTACACTTTCCCCAATGAATAGGGTATTAAAAGTACTCTTACCAAAGGGAAAGGGTATTTAAAGCGTATTAAAAGTACCATTTTCCAATGGAAAGGGTATTAAGAGTACCATCCCCCATGAAGAGGGTATTAAGAGTACCACTCCCCAAGGGATAGGGTATTAAAAGTACCCTTACCAAAGGAAAATGGTATTTAAAGTGCCCTTGCCAAAGGAAAAGGGTATAAAAGCACCTTCTTCCCAAGGGAGGGGGTATATAAGAACCCTCCCCCAAGGGAATGTGAATTAAAAGTACCCTTCCGCAAGGGAGAGTGTATAAAAAGTACCCCTCCCCAAGGTATATGGTATTAAAAGTACCCTTTCTAAAGGGAAAGGGTATTCAAAGTACCCTTCGCGAAGGCAAATGGTATTAAGAGAACCCTTCCCCTTGGGAAAGGGTATTAAAAGTACCCTTCGCCAAAAGAAGGGCCATTAAAAGTACCCCTTCCCAGGGGAAAGGATATTAAGAGTCCCCTTCTCTAAGGCTTAGGTTATGGAAAGTACCCTTCCCCCCGGGAAAGGGAATTATGTGTACCCTTCCCCTAGGCAAAGGGTATTAAGAATACCCTTCCCCTAGAGAAAGAGTATTTAGAGTAACCTTTCCCTAGGGAAAGGGTATAAAAAATAAAAGCACCTGTTCCGAAGGAATGTGCATTGAAAGTAGTTTACCCAATGGAAAGAATATAAAAAATGCCCTTCTAATAGGAAATGGGTATGAAAGCTCCTTTTCCAAGGGAAGGTACCAGTTTCCTAGGGAAAGGACATTAAGAGTACCCTTCTCCAAGGGAAAAGGAATTAAAAGCACCGTTCCCTATGGGAAAGGGTTAAAAAGTAAAAGTACCCTTCCTCAAGGAAAGTGCATCATAAGTACCTTTTCTCAAGGGAGACAATAAAAAAGCGCCCTTCCCCAAGGAAAAGGGTATAAAAGCCCCTTCTCCCAACGGAAGGTATAAAAACCCTTCTCCAAGGGAATGGGTATTAAAAGGACCCTTCCTCAAGAGAAAAGGTATTAAAAGTATCCTTCCCCAAGGGAAGGGATACCTACTCCACAAGGGAGTAGGTATTTAAAGTATCCGTCCCCATGAGAAAGGGTATTAAAAGTACCCCTCCCCGAGGGAATAGGTAGCAAAAGTGCCCTTACCCGAGTGAAAGTGTCCTTTCCCAAGGAAAAGGGTTTTAAAGTAACCCTTTCCCAAAGAAAAGGGAATTAATTTTGCCATTCCTAGTAAGCCAACCTCGTAATTTGTTCATAGTACTTTTCCCTTTTTTTTTTGTTTATATTTCAAGTGTGATTTTGTTTATGGCATAAACCATTCGCTGTTATGAGATAAACCGAAATGAAAAAGGGGGGAAAAAAAACAAAACCAAAAATTGAGCAGACATTAATGTTGGCTATGGGTCAATTTTGATTTCTAATTTGCCGTTGCAACAAGTCTCGTCTCGTCTTCTTTTGCCCATTTGTCTGAGGGGCTATCTCTTGGCCCTCTTAGCATCACCATGCCAGGCAAACCAAACAAAATTATCTTTTTATTTATGGCTCAACTGACACTTCTGTTTACCGGAAGAATCATGACCATACTAATCGTCATCATCATCGTCTGTATTTTATTTGCTGGTGGTTTTTTGATTTGGGGTTTCTTCCACGTTCACTTCCAGAAACGAATGATTTTGGATGGTGGTCTTGCTTAGCCCATACATTATAGAGAGGCCAGAAATCAATGACCAGTATGATGTTGTGACACTGTGGCTATCTGTCCGACTGAGGCTTATGCGTGTAAAGTAGCGCATGGCTAGCCTGAAAGGGTGATGATCATAACCCCCACCCTAACCCCCGATCCCCTGCCATGCTGGGCCGATTTTGTCAACGTTCTTCCGTGCCACACATAATTTGTAATAAATTTAAGAAAATTTATTGAAACAAAGAAATTTCATCTGTTAGCCATCAATCAGTTACCTTATCGTCTTTTGTCCCCCTTTGGAGCCAAATTTTGTGAGCCCATATGTATAGGCTCTTGGCATATTTAAGCCATTCCACAGAAACCAATGTTTCCATTTCTGCGTTATATTGTCGGTGTCGCCGCCTTACACAAAATAAACATTTAGTTTGGTTTCTGAATTCTTACTGTGGCTGCTCCTTTCAAATTTTGGCATATCTGTGTTTTTACACCTTTGTCTTGTTTCGAATCGGCAGGACTTTTGGAAGACAAATGAAAACAACAATTTAATTAATGGTTCACATACCACACCGCGCAGAGAGGGAGATCTTCAGATATCAGCCATTTGGTGATTGTGATGACATATTATTGCCGATTCCGTCGATGATTTGCCAAAAGTCAAATGATGTCATGATGCAGAAGATTAATCAGGAGTTGAATTTTTGCAAAAAGACGAGAAAAAATAAAGGGATTATAGAAAGACTGAAACTAACTGAAATATCTTCAAGAGATCGTGGTCCGATTTGAACCACTTACGAGAAGATTAGCCAATGGTCTTTGTTGTTTAGTTACTCCAAGTTTTAGCAAAATAGGGTAAAACAAGTAAAAGCGTGCTAAGTTCGGCCGGGCCGAATCTTATATACCTTCCACCATGGAACGCATTTGTCGAGCTCTTGCCATGGTATCTGGCTTTAGGCAAACAAAGGATAAAAGAAAATAATTGCTATAAAGTTATGCTTTATTTCGGACCATAACTTAAACTGAATATTGCAGACAATAGTAGAAGTCATTGTGCAAAATTTCTGCCAAATCTAGTAAGAATTGCGCACTTTTGGGGCTGTAGAAGTAAAATGGAGAGATCGGATTATAGGGGAGCTGTATTAGGCTATAAACCGATTAATGCCATTTTCGACACGTATGTTTAAGGTCATGAGAGAAGCCGTTGAACAAAATTGCAGCTAAATCGGATTATAATTCCGCCCTCTGGTGGCTCAAGAAATCAAGACCCCAGATCGGTTTTTATGGCAGCTATATCAGGTTATGAACCGATTTGAAATATTCTTAGCACAGTTGTTGACAGTCATAACAAAATACCTCAGGCAAAATTTCAGCTAAATTGGATAATAATTGCGCCCTCTAGTGGCTCAAGAAGTCAAGACCCCAGATCGGTTTATATGGCAGCTATATCAGGTTATGGACTGACGTAAACCAGACTTAACGCAGTTGTTGGAAGCCATAACAAAACACTTCATGCAAAATTTCAGCCAAATCGGATAAGATTTGCGCCCTCTAGAGGCCGAAGAAGTCAAGGTCCCAGATCGGTTTATATGGCAGCTGATATATTGGGTTACCCAAAAAGTAATTGCGGATTTTTCATATAGTCGGCGTTGACAAATTTGTTCACAGCTTGTGACTCTGTAATTGCATTCTTTCTTCTGTCAGTTATCAGTTGTTACTTTTAGTTTGCTTTAGAAAAAATGTGTAAAAAAAGTATATTTGATTAAAGTTCATTCTAAGTCTTATTAAAAATGCATTTACTTTCCTTTAAAAAATCCGCAATTACTTTTTGGGCAACCCAATAGTTGTCATATAAACTCATATTAGGTCTTGATTTCTTGAGCCACTAGAGGGCGTAAATCTTATCCCATTTGGCTGAAATTTTGTGTTTCGTTGTGACTTCCAACAAATATCTTATGTAGTGTTCAAATCGGTATATAACCTGGTATAGCTGTCATATAAACCGATCTGGGATCTTGTCTTCTTCGGCCTCTAGAGGGCGCAAATCTTATCCGATTTGGCTGAAATTTTGCATGAAGTGTTCTGTTATGACTTTCAACAACTGTACTAAGTATGGTTTAAGTCGGTCCATAACCTGATACAGCTCCCATATAACCCGATCTAATATCTTGACTTCTTGAGCTTCTAGAGGGCGCAATTCTTATCAGATTTGGCTGAAATTTTGCATGAAGTGTTTTGTTATGGCTTCAAATAACTGTGTTAAGTATGGTTCAAATCGGTCGGTAGCCTATATAGCCGCCATATATACCGATCTTGGATCTTGAATTCTGGAGCCACTAGAGAGCGTAATTTTCATCCAATTTGTTGAAATTCTCCCGTGATTTAATAAAACTGAACCTTCTTTAGGGAAGGGGTAATAAAACTACTCATTCTTTAGATAAAGGGCAATAAGACTACCCTTTCTTCAGGGAAATGGTAATAAGACTACCCTTTCTTCAGGGAAAGGGTAATAAAACTACCCTTTCTTTAGAGAAAGGGTAATAAGAGTACCATTCGCTTAGGGAAAGGGTAATAAAAGTACTCTTGCTTTGGGAAAAAAGTTATAAAAGTATCCTCTCTTAGGTAAAAGGTAATGAAGGTAGCCTTTCCTTAGGGAAAGGGGCAATAAATGTACCCTTTCCTAAGGCGTAAGGCGTAATAAAACTACCCTTTTCTAAGGTCAAGGGTAATAAAAATACCCTTTTATAAAGGGTAATTTCTCAAAAAAGTCAAATTCTTGCAAAATCATTAAAATATTAAATTTCGTTTACATTTTGAACATTACAGTTAGGGACAGTAGTCACATGCGAGTTTTCTTAGATATAGAAATCAATATTTAACTTCAATTTCTGAATGTCAAATATCTTATTTGCTGTGCAGAGAAGAAGAATTTATGCAAATCCAAATTTTGCCCATGAACATTCCACTAAGGAACAGGGGCAAACTTCTCACATATCAATGAGTTCAGTCCGATTCGAATTTAAGCTGAATGATAAGAGGCCCCTTTTTATAGCCAAGTCCGAACGGCGAGCCGCAGTGCGACACCTCTTTGGAGAGAAGTTTTACATGGCATAGTACCTCACAAATGTCGCCAGCATTAGGAGAGGAAAACCACCGGTGAAAAAAAATTTTTTTTTGATGGTCTCGCCAGTATTCGAACCCAGGCGTTCAGCGCCATAGGCAGGCATGCTACGGTGGCCTCCAACTCAACGATTTTCTATGACTACCATGAATATCAAAATATAAACGGATTTTAGACGAAGTCCTACACTTTCCGACCCTATAAAGTGCATATATTCGGGATCGTCGTGAAAATCTAAGACGATCCCGCCATGTACGTCCGTCTGTCTGTCGAAACCACGCATAGGCTTAAAAAATGAAGATAATAAAGTGCATATATTCGTGATCGTCGTGAAAATCTAAGACGATCCCGCCATGTACGTCCGTCTGTCTGTCGAAACCACGCATAGGGTTTAAAAATGAAGATAACTGATACTATGCTCAGATTTTTCTTTTTTTGACCATAGGCAGGTTAAATTCAATGATGGGTTATATCGGACTATATCTTGATATAGCCCCCATATAGACCAATTTTCCGATTTAAGGTCTTAGACCCATTAAAGCCACATTTATTATCCGATTTCTCGGAAATTTGGCACTATAGGGCCCTTAACCTTCGTACTGAGTATGGTAGAGATCGGGCTATATTTGGATATAGCTGTCATATAGACTGATCTCCCGATTTAGGAGAGATCAGTCCCCATAAAAGGAGCATTCATTACCAGATTACGTTGAAATGCTGCACAGTAGGCTGTGTTAGACCCTTCCACATTCGTGTTTAATATGATCCCCATTGGCCTATATTTCGTCATACCTGTCATATGGACCGATCTCCCGATCTATGGTCTTGGGCCGCTGAAATTTGGCATGCCAACCTATGTTAGGCTTTAAGACATTAGTGCCCTATATGGTTCAAATCGGTCTGTATTGGATATAGGAGCCAGATCTTCTGATTTAGGGCCTTGGGCCCATAAGAGGAGCATTTATTACCCGATTTCGCTAAAATGTGTAACAGTGAGTTGTGTTAGGCCCTACGGCATTCGCATTCAATATAGTCTCCATTGACCTTCATTTCAACAAAGCTGCCATATAGAGCGATCACCCATTTTAGGGTCTTGGGCTCATAAAAGGCGCAATTAATATCCGATTTCGCTGAAATTTGGCAGGGTGACCTATGTTGGGCTTTTCGACATCCGTGCCCTATATGGTTTAGATTGGTCCATATTTGGATATAGCTGCCATGAAGACTAATCGGACCATATTTGGATATAACTGCTATGAGTTCATAAATGATGCATTTTCACAAGATTATGGCAATAGGTGGTCAACATATATACCCAAGGTGGCGGGTATCCAAAATTCGGTCCAGTCGAATTTAATGCCTTTTTACTTGCTAAATTTTCATAGCTATTTTTTACAACAAAATTGTTACAGATCGCATCAACGTCTTTCACACCCTCAACCAAATCGTTCGCACTTTATTTTATTGCCAATAATTAATGGTTCTAGCAAAAGCATCACCGGGCAAATCAACTCAATTGGGCATGACAACAAATGGTAAATGATTTCTTGTTTGTATCCTTTTGATCTTTACAATTCATCAGCTGTAGTGTGGTATCATAAAATGGGCGCACATTCTCAAACACTGCAGACCATCCTAAGACCGGAACGGCGACGAAGTAATAGATTCACCACCTCCTTCTGCTCAATGCCAGCCAAGTCGTAAACTGGACGGCACTATCTTACATTTGTTTGCATATACCCACAAAAACATACATACACGAATGAAGTAGGGACTTGGACAATAGCAATGGCTAAATAAAATTTACAACCGTTCCACCTTTGAGTATGGTAAGAGAGCAGGGTAGTGTTGTAGGAGACAGAGTGGGGGCCCAAGTTGAGCTGAGTTGATTGCAATTAAATTATTGCTTAGATTGACACGCGCTTTAACCACCACCAAAAGTCATGGATGTGCGCATGCCCATTTGGATATGGATATGGACATGGATAACAGCAGGCATATATGCTGAAGAATTATTTTAATTTATCTTTCAACTTATCGACTCATATTCAAAAGTCCTAGGTGTATGTATGGGAAGGGACAGTGTTTTCAATTAAATCAATGTAGACCAAATGTTCTAATTTAACAAAAACCAATTTAAAAGTTTGGTTGGGCCGAATTTCATAATCCTTCAGCATGGATAGCATTTGGTACGTTCTTTAAATGACTTTTTCTAGTATATAGGAGATACATGTACAGATACAGATGGACCATACTTGTCATGACTATTGCAAATGCAAATTTGCCCATGAACTTTTCACTAAGGAACGGAGAAAACTTCTCACATATCACTGAGTGCTGTCCGATTCAAATTTGAAGATCAATGATACGAGGCCTCCTTTTATAGCCGAGTCCGAACGGTGTGCCGCAGAGCGACACCTCTTTGGGGAGAAGTTTTTACATGTCAAAGTACATCACAAATGTTGCCACCATTGGGAGGAGATAACCACCGTTGGAAAAATTTTCTGATGTTCTCGCCAGGATTCGAACCTAGGCGTTCAGCATCATAGGCGGACATGCTAACCTCTGCGCACGGCTTTTGGAAGCCATAGCGAAACTTTGTGCCAAAAATTTTCATTCAAGTCGGGTAGTAATTGCACCTTCTAGAGGCTCAACAAGTTAAATCTTCGGCCTACATACAACCTATATCAGGTTTAAACCGGCTTGGACCATGAATGACGCAGTTGGAAGTCAAAACAAAAGACCTCATGCAAAATTTCAGCCAAATGTAGAGGCTGAAGAAATCAAAATCCGAGATCGGTTTATATGAGAGCTTCATCAAAACATGGACCGATATGGTCCATTTATACACTCAACCGACTTACACTAAAGGGACGTATGTGTGTAGAGTTTCAAGCTCCTAGCATACTCCTTTGGAAGTTAGCGTGCTTTCGACAAACAGACAGATGGACAGACAGACGAATGAACTGGGCTAAATCGATAACAGCTTGATGCTTGCACTTCGAAGTTTCTATTCTTAGCCAGCTACCTTGTGTGTCGTTCTTTTACATGGAATCGCTCGCTGTAGGTTAGGTTAGATTAAAATGAGGGTAGGGATATTAATCCGCCCCATGCCACTATGGACATACACCTAAACCAGTAATCAGCTTGTTGTGGGTTCTAAATACAAAAAAAGTAACCTCGGAAAAGAAAATCTAAGTTAAGAATTCCGTGCTACTGACAAAATCTCTAATTGTTTTCCACGCCACTTCCTTAAGTTGGTTCATGTCTGGTATAGTGTCCCCACCTAAGTGCCGGTATATGTTAGACGCGAAAGCCGGGCAATGACAAAGGAAATTCTCCAACGTCTCATCATCTTCCCCGCATGCCCTACACATGCTTTCACTGGTCGCATCGATTTTACATAAGTGAGCTCGTGTCCTGTCATCATACCAAAAGTTATACTGACCTCCTTCTTACTTCCTCTTAGTAATTGTCTCGTCTTCTCACGATCTGTATCCACCCATTGGATTTTTGCCGTCCTACCGACCGCTGGATGCATACGCATTCGTCGCCCACGTCCTTAACTCGGTCTGGATCGACCCGAAAGGCTTCGGGTTAACCAAGTTTATTGATGGCAGTCCTCTGGCCTTCACCGCAAAATCATCTGCCCTTTCATTTCCCGTTACTCCGTTATGGCCCGGCACCCAAACGGTGCGTATTTGTCATTTCCTTCTTACACTGCAAGACTGTTCGTGACTCTACCGTTCTGGCAATTATGGCGATTTTATTGTCCGTAAAGATGTTCACACTCGACGTCCTCGCTTTAACACCACACCACCTGTCGTGATCGCCCTGATCTCCGCCTGCAGGACCTGTATTATGGTCTGGCAGTCTAAAACAGATCTCAGTCCCTGGGTTCTCAATGTAGACACCCAGGGCCACTGTGTCCTCTAGCTTTCATCCATCCGTGTAACATGATCTTCCAGATGGCAACACTAAGATTTCGCCTATCCAAGACTGCGCCGCTGGCAGCAGTCCTCGCACTCGACCTCAAGTTTAATCTCAGGTATCCGATCGGAAACCTCTTCCCTTCCTTCCAGGTTTCCTATCGTCGCCTCGATTATACTGCGATGGTATGAGCTGCTCCCATCCTCAATCCATTCTCCCATGGCCATAAGCCCCATAGCCGCAGTGGCTGTCTCACACTTAATCTGTATGTCAATGGGTCGAATATCTAGAATAGTCTCCAGTGCCCGAGTGGGTGTGGTCCTCATCGCTCCGCCTATGCCAAGACAACATGTTCTCTGAACCTTTTGTATGGTCCTTATGTTGCTCTTTTTCTACATAGCAGTCCACCAAACTATTGAGGCGTAAGTAAGTATTTAATCACGCTCCTGTAGGGCCAGTGGACTATCCTCGGATTCAGGCCCCATTTCGAGCCAACGTCCTGTCTACATAGTGCCCAATATCTGTGAGTATCCTGAATGTGACACTGCCAATTCAGTTTCCTGTCCAGGATCACACCTACAAATTTGACCTTGTCAGATATCGAAATCGTCTTATTGAAAACGTGGTGGCCCACCTTCGTCTTCCTTCTGAACAGGCATATTTTAGTCTCCTCTGGGTTAACATTGAGACACACTGGGTCTAGCCCAGTCATATGTCATATGAAAAACCCCTTCCAGCTCTTCTGCATAGCTGGTTCGGATCCTTACCCCTTAGAAGTATTTTAACATAGTCTGCCTAGCAGACGGGCTCAAATCCCTCTTCAGTCAGCATCCGTAATAGGTCATTTAAGGTGGTCACCCATAAGAGTGGCGATAAAGTTCCCCCCAGCGGCGTGCCTTGTGCCACTTTTTCCCTTATATTTATGTCATGTCCCTTATGGTTCAGATCCTTACCCCTTAGAAGTATTTTAACATAGTCTGCCTAGCAGACGGGCTCAAATCCCTCTTCAGTCAGCATCCGTAATAGGTCATTTAAGGTGGTCACCCATAGGAGTGGCGATAAAGTTCCCTCCTGCGGCACGCCTTGTGCCACTTTCTCCCTTATATTTATGTCATGTCCCTTATATTGTGTGGATAGTGTGGACACAAAATTAGTTACTTTTGACTCCTTTTAATGTATATTTCAATGTTTAAATAAGTGCGTTGCCAAAGTTGTATTTAACCGTTGCCAACATATTAAACCGCAAACATCATTGTCCATAGCCGCTGCGTAAGCTAGTGACTGACCTTCATGTCAAAGAACATCAAGTAGGGCCACACGCATTACACCAACATACACCCACACCCCAATGGTGTCTCCTTTTAGCATACTTTTTCTCTCGCACATACCAGTCTCCTCTCCCAATTTCACCACAAATACTCTCACCTATGGCTTTGCATTCACACAAATACAGATGCCTAAGTAAAAAGCAACAACAATTTGCTATGTTTCTGCTTCGTCTTCTTTGAATGAAAATTAATTCCTCATTTTCATGAGCTTTCCTTTCGGAAAATTAGTTTTCATATATATTCTGCACATCTCTGGAAAAATGTCTTTCGATTGATGCCAAGTTAATTAAAATCCATTCAGTAGCTTGGCCGTAATATGTTCCACAGCCTCACCTACTACATATGACCTGTAGGGATAAAATTGTTTGTCTTGTACAAGTTCACAAAACACATGCAAACAACAGCAACAAAAAATGCAAATGCCTCGTATGCCAAAGCTGAGCTTTAAGGAATTGGCTGACCTACATACCAATTAGGCCCACGCACATCACACTCCCACCTACTATAAATAGTGATACTCTTTCTCTCGCACCATTTGTTTCTCTTACTCTGAACACTAACACTCCCACCTATGGCTTGGCATTCATACCCATAACAAATGCTTTAGAAAAAAAAACAAACAACAATTTGCTGTGTTAATGCTTCTTCTTCTTCTTTCATAGAAAAGTTATTCCTCATTTTCATGGCTTTTCTGGAAGGAAAATTAATTTTAATACATTTTCGTCGCTCCTCTTGGAAAAATGCCAATTTCATTAAAAATCCATCCAAAAATCCAACCCTTGGCCGTTTAACAATACATATTGGGTTAGTTCAACATCTGTTTAGTCCTGTATCGTTTTTAAACACTGTGCCAATGCCGGTCATTTGGAAGCAATTCGAGCACAGTGGTTGGTCGACCGGCCAATCAAATGATTGTTCGTTGTTGCATTTTATCGTTTCATAGAATTCCAACCAACGCTCTTTGTGGCAGAGGTGTTTTGTGGCAACACAATGCGAAATGCAGTGAGCCTATGCATGGTCTGATGGGGTCTGATGCTCTTGGGTGCGAAATGCACTAAATCGAAAGTGTGATTTAAATAAATTATATAAGTTGTGGTCCAGCATACTTGCAGGGCAACAACAGGAATCCGAGCAGCCATAAATGCCCAAACCAAATGGTTGAGGGGCCAGTGGTGGGGAAAGGGGTACATCCAGCACAGCGGTGGAATTCAAGCAAAACTAATAGTAGTTAAATGCAACAACACCCAGTCATAATAACACCCAACATAAAAGGTGCCACAGTGCAACATATGTAGGAGCATATGTTAAAACTTGGCTTGTTGCTCCTTAAATCGCCAGAATCAAACAGCACAAATCCAGCAACACCAGGCAACAAAAATCAATAATTAATACGCGCTCGAATTGGCCAGTTGAACTTGTTGTTGTAGATCACAACTACTACTGCTGGGCTCACGCTGTTGCATGCCACAACATGTTGCATTTCGATTGGTAATAAAATGTTGTCTGTCTGCCGGCAATGGTGTTCATTGCTCATTTGGGGCATTTGGGGATTGTGGGAATGGTGGTGTTGTTGGCCCGTTGAGTTGGCATGGGGGCATGATTCACCACCGTATCAACCTTAAATTCGCGTAATTTAATTTCTTTTAAGCGATACTTTTAGATGCCATTACTTTTTTTTTCTGTTGGTGTTACTGGGCATCGTGCTGTTGTCCGCGCATTAAGCAACAACAACAGCAAAAGCAACAATTTAACAAGGGACAATACGACACCATTTGTATGCTGATCGGTCACTACTGCCAGGCCAAACGAATAACTTCCCTAAACCTGATCACCATGCCCTGGCAGTGTTGTATACAGGGCAACCAACGCGCATATGTGCTGTTGCAGCGATTATTATTGCTGTTGATCAATGCTGAGTAGAGAGAGAGAGAGAGCACTGTAAAGAGAGAAAAAAGAAAATGACAAAGTGCAAGGGGAGTTACGATTGGGGGGTGGGGGGGGGGGAGAATTTTGTAGGTATTTGGGGGTCGACTGGCAGAAAAGGTGTCAGAAAACAACTTGTCGGAATGCATCTAACAAGAGATTCGTATTTTTAGCCGCAGCTAATGGAAAACGGCATGTTTTACCACGCTCGATGACATGAATGGGCGCGGGCTCACCTTCTTCCACTTGGATTGTTTGACGTTGGTTTTTGTTATTGCTGTTGTCGTTATTGTTTTTTCCTTGTTGTTGCTGATGTCTTTCGTCTAACTTTGTATGGTGGTGAGTGAGTGTTTGCCTTTTGTTCTTTTTGTTTACTTTTCATTTTGCGATTTCTCCATGTACTCCCCTGGGTGGTTGGTGGTTTTTGGTTGTTTGTTGTTTTTGGTGTTGCTGATTGTTTTACCTTGTAGTAGAGTTGTTGCCTGTTGGCTGTTGTCTGCTTATGTGATGTTGACCAACATGAGTTGTTGCTGATAACTGATGTTGCTGATTCTGCTGCCAGTTATAACACAGCAATTGTTTATGGACTATGTATATTGCGGGGGTCCTTTGGTATTAACAATCACTTTATAGTGCCAATTTTGTCCAAGATCAAGGAAAATTCTGTGAAGAAATGCAGTTATTTAAGGCAAGACACATTAGAAAGGTTACTAAACTGGAAGAGCCAAAACCAAATCAAATCCAGACTAAAGAAAGCCAACTGTTTAGAGGACGAAAAATCAAATCCAGACTAAAGAAAGCCAACTGTGTAGAGGACGAAAAATGGGTCAAGCATGTTGATGAAAATTAATTGAAATGAAATAAAATAAAATAAAATAAAATAAAATAAAATAAAATAAAATAAAATAAAATAAAATAAAATAAAATAAAATAAAATAAAATAAAATAAAATAAAATAAAATAAAATAAAATAAAATAAAATAATGTAAAATAAAATAAAATAAAATAAAATAAAAAAAAAATAAAATAAAATAAAATAAAATAAAATAAAATAAAATAAAATAAAATAAAATAAAATAAAATAAAATAAAATAAAATAAAATAAAATAAAATAAAATAAAATAAAATAAAATAAAATAAAATAAAATAAAATAAAATAAAATAAAATAAAATAAAATAAAATAAAATAAAATAAAATAAAATAAAATAAAATAAAATAAAATAAAATAAAATAAAATAAAATAAAATAAAATAAAATAAAAATGAAATGAATGAAATGAATGAAATGAATGAAATGAATGAAATGAATGAAATGAATGAAATGAATGAAATGAATGAAATGAATGAAATGAATGAAATGAATGAAATGAATGAAATGAATGAAATGAATGAAATGAATGAAATGAATGAAATGAATGAAATGAATGAAATGAATGAAATGAATGAAATGAATGAAATGAATGAAATGAATGAAATGAATGAAATGAATGAAATGAATGAAATGAATGAAATGAATGAAATGAATGAAATGAATGAAATGAATGAAATGAATGAAATGAATGAAATGAATGAAATGAATGAAATGAATGAAATGAATGAAATGAATGAAATGAATGAAATGAATGAAATGAATGAAATGAATGAAATGAATGAAATGAATGAAATGAAATGAAATGAAATGAAATGAAATTAAATGAAAGGAAAGGAAATGAAATGAAAGGAAAGGAAATGAAATGAAATGAAATGAAATGAAATGAAATGAAATGAAATGAAATGAAATGAAATGAAATGAAATGAAATGAAATGAAATGAAATGAAATGAAATGAAATGAATGAAATGAAATAAAATGGAAGGAAATGAAATGGAATGAAATGAAATAAAATAAAATTAAATACAAATATTAAAGCCAAAACAAGTAAAAAGACGTTAAGTTCGGCAAGGCCGAACTTTGGTCAACCACCACCTCGGCTATATAGGTAAACCACCTTTACATGTACATAATATGTGCAAGTCATTGTTCAATTTTGTATAACAGAATTAACCGATCTGAGCTATTTACGAGACGGATGTCGAAAAGCCTAACATAAGTCACTGTGTCAAATTTCAGTGAAATCGAATGGATCTTATTTGTCATGTGCAAAATTTCAGCCAAATCGGATAGGAATTCCGCCCTCTAGAAGCTCAAGAAGTCTAATCGGGGGATCGGTTTATATGGCAGCTGTATCAGGTTATGAATCGATTTGAACCATACTAAGCACAGTTATTGAAAGTGATACCAAAACACCACGTTCAAAATTTCATCCAAATCGCCCTCTTGAGGCTCAAGAAGTCCAATCGGGTGATCGGTTTATATGACAGTCATATTAGGCTATGGAATGATTTAGACCATACTTGGAGTCATTCCAAAACAACTCATATAAAATTTCAGCCGAATCGTATAAAAATTGCCACCTCTAGAAGCAGAAAAAGTCAAGACGCAAGATCGGTTATTATTACATCGGTTACATGTACCGATTTGGCCCATTTACAATCCCAACCCACCTACACTAATAAGAAGTACTAGTGCAAAATTTTAAGCGCCTTTCTTTACTCTTTTACTTTACTTCGAAAGTTAGCGTGCTTTCGACAGACGGACGGACAGACGTACAGACATAGCTAGGTCGACTTAATTTTATCATGACGATCAAGAAAATATACACTTTATGGGGTCGTAGATGCATATTTCAAGATGTTGCAAATGGACTGACGAAATTAGTATACCCCCATCCTATGGTGGAGGGTATAATAAAATGAATGCTTACTTCGTCCGGGCCGAATCTTATAAACCCTCCACCTTGGGTTCTTTGTTCTTTGTCCGGTATCTCTTTATAAGCAAACAAAGGACAACGGATAGGAATTGCTATGCTATTGCAGTTATATCAGTTTTGGAACCGATTTGGGCCATAGTTAGCTTGGGATTTGGAGACCATAGAAGATGCCATTGTACAAAATTTCATCCAAAACGTATAAGAATTGCGTCCTATAGGGGCTCAAGAAGTCAAAATCCAAGATCGGTTTATATGGGAGCTATATCAAGTTTTATGCCGATTCGGACCATACTTGACACTTGTGTTCGCTGGAATAGAAAAAGAAATTTCAGCCAAATCTGATAAGAATTACACACTCTATAGGCGCAAGAAGTAAATACGGGAGATAACTCGAATTGTCCTAAATTTCAGCGGAAACTTGAAAATAAATGTGGCTTCAATGGGTCTTAGATCTTAAATCGGCGGATCGGTCTATATGTGCGAAATAACAAGAAATAGACCTATGTCGCCAATCTTCAAACTTAACCTGCCTATGAACAAAAAGAGGATCTGTGCAAATGTTCAGTTCAATATCGATTTTTTTTTTTTTTTTTTGGGACTGTAGGGTAATTTAAACAGACAGACGGAAGGATAGACAGACAGTCATGGCTGAATCATCATAGATTTCTACGACGACCAATATGCCCACACCCTATGGTGGAGGGTAAAAAAATATCAAAAATCATTAACACAAAAATAGTTCCATATTCATTATCAAAAATTTCTAACTGTGCAATATGTTCCGGATTCTTCATCGTCAGGGCTAAAAATGTTGCATATTTATTTTTGCAGTTTTCCTTAACTTGATGTTGAGTGTCAGTAAATTTGTTAAACATTGAGCTGTAGATGTTGAATATCGCCAGGACAGACATCTCGCTGATCTCGAAAATCGAACCACAATTTTGTTAGCCCTGGCAACAATCAATGGCAATGGCCAAAGAGATCGATGGGGAAAAAGTCAACAACAGAAAAATGCCATCCATCGTTGAAAGCACTCTAAAGTGGCTGCAATTTGTACGGGGAAAATTTTTCATGTTTGCCTCTGCCATGTTTGTTGAGTTTGTTTCACGTAACAAGTCTAAACGTTTGAGGCAATGAAAAAAAAAAAACAACCAAAAAAAAAATGATGGGGGATAGGGGAAGGTATCCGCCGCGAATTGATGTAGTTGTCGCTTACAAACACACTCAACTCCGCCAAGAGCTTCAAAGAGGCAAACATGAATTTGTTGGCTTTACATATTATTCCCATTAGCATTTTTTCTCGTCCCAAACTGATTTTTTGGCCAAAAAAAAGCAAAAATAAAAACTGTCATACCAACCTTGGTGTAGGACAATGATGCCAAAAAGTGGGCTTGAGCCAGCAAGAAGGGTGCCGAATGGGCAACCTTAGGAGTGTGCTGTATATTTATATGACACGCGACCATTTCTTTCATGCAGCAGGGGGACCCAACAAAAAAAAAAAACAACACAAAAAAGAATCCCAAAAATGCCATATTATTTCAATGCTGCGCATGCTCACATTCATGTCGAATGCCTGCCTGTTTGGGTTACCCCTCTTGGGCTGATATTTCACTTTGCCCAATGATTTGTATTCTTAACGCATATTGGCATGTGTCACCTTCTGTCGTCGAATGTCGGAATGCCGATGTCATCAAATGGAGGAGCTGGAAGCCAAGAGCTGATTTAGCTTATTTCTGCCAATGGTTTGGGCTCGCTTTTAATCTTGTTGAGATGTAAAATATTTCCTCTGCCATAAAAATGTTAATGCCACATTGTTGGCTTTAAGAAATTATTATTATACTCAACGCTTTCAAGGGAAATCGTCTTAAAAACCACCATAAAATACATGAATAACAAGCTCGGACTAACAATCGTTGACAACACTTGGCGAAAACACTTTAAACTTGTAACTGACAGACACTGGAGAGCTAGCCAGGCCATCACTGGTTACATTGGCTTGGCTTAAGGAGAGATTTTTTTTTTTGTCAACCAGCCCTTAATGTCCTGCAACAAATGGTGTGTTAACTGCTTAATTTAACCTTAATTTTAATTCCAGACTACAACTACAACAATGGCCCAACATAAACAAGTGTTAATAAAACCATAATCGTTAATAAACGTTCGCAGCCCCGCATCATCATTAGCATTGTCGTCATCATTATATGGCAAGCAACCCTCAGATAAAGCGATTGCCAAAAATTTGTTTTTTTTTTGGTTTCCCAGCTGCTGACTAATCTCTTGTGAATTTGCTTGTTTTGAAATTTATGGGACCACAATCGATGGTAGAGGTAAACCAAACCAACAAAAGATTATTCCACCGATGCCGACCACAACACAAAATCAGTTAACATCCTCGGCTAATTGCAAGCTCATCCTCATAAAAGGGTTTTATCAACCGGCGTAATTCAAAAACAAATCACTCGGAAAGAAAAATTATTTTAAAAAATCTTTAGAAAAAAAATTCAAAAAAATTATCTAGAAAAAAAATTCAGAAAAATTTGACCACATCTTCTTATATATAAAAAAACAATTTGTGTTTGTTTGTTTGTGTGTTTCTTGTAGACTCAACAAGTGAAAGCGTGCTAAGTTCGGCCGGGCCGGATCTTATATACCCTCCACCATGGCTCGATTTTGTCGAGTTCTTTTCCCGGCATCTCTTCTTAGTTGTATCAGGCTATAGACTGATTCAGACCATAATAAACCAAACCAAATTTCAGACAAATCGAATAATAATTGCGCCCTCTAGAGGCTCAAGAAGTCAAGACTCAAGATCGGTTTATATGGGAGCTATATCAGATTATGAACCGATTTCAACTATTCTTAGCGCAGTTGTTGGATATCATAACAAAACACGTCGTGCAAAATTTCATTTCAATCGGATAATAATTGCGCCCTCTAGAGGCTCTAAAAGTCAAGACCCAAGATCGGTTTATATGGCAGCTATATCAGGTTATGAACCGATTTGAAATATTCTTAACACAGTTGTTGAAAGTCATAACAAAACACCTCATACAAAATTTCAGCTAAATCGGATAATAATTGCGCCCTCTAGAGGCTCAAGAAGTCAAGACCCAAGATCGGTTTATATGGCAGCTATATCAGGTTATGAACCGATTTGAACCATA
This sequence comes from Stomoxys calcitrans, assembly GCF_963082655.1. Classification (NCBI taxonomy): domain Eukaryota; kingdom Metazoa; phylum Arthropoda; class Insecta; order Diptera; family Muscidae; genus Stomoxys; species Stomoxys calcitrans. The sequence goes on along the minus strand of NC_081554.1, from coordinate 15,337,425 downwards.
CTTGGCACAGTTGTTGGATATCATAACAAAACACCTCAGGCAAAATTTCAGCAAAATCGAATAATAATTGCGCCCTCTAGTGGCTCAAGAAGTCAAGATCCCAGATCGGTTTATATGGCAGCTATATCAGGTTATGAACCGATTTGAACTATTCTTAGCACAGTTGTTGACAGTCATAACAAAACACCTTAGGCAAAATTTCAGCCAAATCGGATAATAATTGCGCCCTCTAGTGTCTCAAGAAGTCAAAACCCCAGATCGGTTTATATGGCAGCTATATCAGGTTATAGACCGATTTAAACCATGCTCAGCACAGTTGTTGGAAGTCACGGCAAAACACGTCGTGCAAAATTTTATTCCAATCAGATAAGAATTGCCCCCTCTTGGGGCTCAAGAAATCAAGACCCATGACCGGTTTATATCGCAGCTATATCAAAACATGGACCGATATAGCCCATTTACAATCCCAATTGACCTACACTAATAAGAAGTATTTGTGCAAAATTTCAAGCGTCTAGCTTTACTCCTTCGAAAGTTAGCGTGCTTTCGACAGACAGACGGACAGCGGACAGACGGACGGACGGACATGGCTAGTTCGACTAAAAATATCATGACGATCAAGAATATATATACTTTATGGGATCTTAGACGAATATTTCGAGTAGATACAAACAAAATGACGAAATTAGTATACCCCCATCCTATGGTGGAGGGTATAAAAATCAATTTGTGTTTGTTTGTTTGTGTGTTCCTTAAAGACTCAAAAACGGCTAAACTGATTTTCTTGAAATTTTCACTGGTAGCGCATAATGATCTCGTGGTGAAAATAGGGAACTACATTTTTTGATATCTGAAGGGAGAGCGGACCCTCCCCCTTTCACTATATATCAGAAACGCCACATCTCGGAGATGTGTGGTGCGATTTAACCGAATTTTAGTGTGCTCTCTTATAGTAACCTATATACAAAAATTTGGTATACAAATTTCGGATGAGGTACCTAGGGGGGTGCCCCACCCGACAACCTACCAAATATGTATTTACACCAATCACGACAATATGGGACTCAAATAAAAGGTATTTAAGTGTAGAAAACGTATCTGATAACGAATTGTCGAACCAAGTGTTTGGGGGACCACCCAAACCCCCAAAACACCCCTAAACCGACCACGGCAATATGGGACTCAAATGAAAGGTATTTACGAGTAGAATACGAATGTCATATCTAAATGTGGGACCAAGTGTCTGAGGGTCCATCCCTTCCCCAATACATGACTTATTTACTGACTATGGCAATATGGGGCTTAAATAAAAGCTATTGGGTTGCCCAAAAAGTAATTGCGGATTTTTTGAAAAAAAGTAAACGCATTTTTAATAAAACTTAGAATGAACTTTAATCAAATATACTTTTTTACACTTTTTTTCTGAAGCAAGCTAAAAGTAACAGCTGATAACTGACAGAAGAAAAAATGCAATTACAGAGTCACAAGCTGTGAAAAAATTTGTCAACGCCAACTATGTGAAAAATCCGCAATTACTTTTTGGGCAACCCAATATTTGAGTGTAGAATAGGAATCTGAAATCCAAATGTGGGACCAAGTATTTGGGAGGCCGTTCCTCCCCAAAAACATCTCCCAAAGAGGACAAATTTACGACCATAGCAATATGGGGCTCAAATGAAAGGTCTTTGGGAGTATAGAACGAATTTGAAATCAATATTCGGGAAAGTGTCTATGGGGCAACCCCACCACATACCACCGGTGGAGAACACGAATATGGTATACACTTTCAAGGCCAAGTCAATGACCCGCCCCACCCCCAAAACACCCCCAAACCGGTCATGTTTGCCGACTAAGGGAAAATGGAGCTCAAATGAAAGGTATTTGAGAGTAGACCACGAATCTGATATCAATATTCGGGACCTATTGTCTAGGGGACGTCCCACTACCATAACAGCCCCCAAATAGAACGTATTTGCTCAGCAAGACAATTTGGGTCTTCAAGGCAGCGGAGCTCGTTATTGATTGATTGTTTTTGGGGCCCATACCCTAAACCGGTCATGTTTGCCAACTATGGAAATATGGGGTTCCAATGAAAGGTATTTCGGGACCAACTGCCTTGGGGACGTTCCACCCCCATAAAAACTTCCTAAATAGGACGTATTTGCTCACCATGGCAATTCGGGTCTTAAAGGAGGTGGATCTCTATATTGATAGTTTTTAGGGCCCATACCCCAAACCGGACATATTTGCTGACTTTTGCAATAAGGGGTTTAAATGAAAGGTATTTGACATAAAAAGACGAATTTGATATCTTATTTCGAGTTCAATGCAAATATGGGGTTCAAATAAATATGTCCTAAATCGGACATATTTACCGACCATAACAATGTGGGGCTTAAGTGAAAGGTATTGGGGGGTAGAGCAAAAATCGATACCCACTTTCGAGACCAATTTTCTTTGGGAAAAGTGGTAGACCCCACAAACAGCATTTTTTTTAACTGACCATCGTAGCGCAGAGGTAAGCATGTCCGCCTATGACGCTGAACGCACGGATTCGAATCCTGGCGTGACCATCAGAAAAAAATTTTCAGTTGTGGTTTTCCCCTCCTAATGCTGGCAACATTTGTAAGGTACTATGCCATGTAAAACTTCTCTTCAAAGAGGTGTCGCACATCGGCACGCCGCTCGGACTCGGCTATAAAAAGGAGGCCTCTTATCATTGAGCTTAAACTTAAATCGGACTGCACTCATTGACATGTGAGTAGTTTGCCCCTGTTCCTTAGTGGAATGTTCATGGGCAAAATTTTCATTTTTGCATTTGCCACCGCAGTATGGGGCTCAAATAAAGTTATTTGGTATTCCCTTCCAAAGGGTAAAATTTTTCGACCATGCCAATATGTGGCTCCAAAGAAAGGTATTTGAGATTAGAAAACAAATTTGATAACCAATTTTGGGGCCATGCGTTTGGGGGACGCCTCATCCTGTAAACTCCGCCTAAATCAATGACAATGTGGGGTTTGAATAAATGGTATTTGAGAGAAGAGCACGATGCTGATATTTTTTCAAGGCCAAGTATCTGGGGGACCACCTCAACTCCGAAAACGTCCCTAAATCAGTTAAATTTGTTCCATATAAAGTAAAAGAAGTCGCCGCGGAGCAATCCCGGGTCAGCTAGTTGTTCTATAAAATTAAATTATTGCAACCATCCTCTGTAGAATTCTTTAAATTGCCAAATATTTTCTCTCGATGAATCAGCGATTTTGCATTCCTTTCTTCTCTTCGAGACATTGTTAAACAAGAAATTTCTTGTCAGCTAAATTAAAATATAAATTAGTGACTTAACGAAACCCCTAACCTTGATCGAACAAATAAAACCTGTCTCAACAAAAACAAAAGAAGCCAAAGTCAAAGTGGAAATAAGATACAGTGGCACAGATATGTCTGCATACCTTTTCATAAATAGCAGTTAAGTAAAATTTTAACTAATTATAGTACTGGAAACCATAGTGAAAAAAGTTTTATCCTTGTGTTGCTAAAATATTTGGCACAAAAATTTTTTCCTTTAAAAAAATTCGTTTTCACAAAACGTATTTTTTTCAATGGGGTATGTAGACTTTTCTTTGCCACTGTACATACACACACACAAACTGGTGTGCAAACATTTCAACGCAGAACCCGAAATTCTTGGCATTCCACCATAAAAAGACCTAATCCCAACAATTCCCAAACATCATGTTTCTGCTTGTTGCCAGAGGTTTGCTAGCTAAACCTTTGTGTCCTACATTTTAGCCAAAATGCTTTAAATCTCCTACGCAACAAGAGAAAATTTGTTTAAGCCAAATGTGATGATAAAATCTCAATTTCAATGAGTTGATATTCCTCCACATGGCCCCAAAAGACAAAGGCAATCTTGGCATTCCCATTCAAATTCATGGGCATCAAAAATTCCTATAGGCCTTCCCTCGACTCAATCTTAGTTGGTCTTCTGTTTGGCCAAATGTAATGAAATTGGTATAAATCACCCAAAAAAAAAAAAAAAAAAAAGAAGGAGAAGGCATGAATGGTCAACTCAGACATTCAACAGACTCATTCGATAGCCCTCGTTCTCTCGGAATGAGGATATTATTGATGTTAAAAGTTCTGTTGCTCTGCCCAAGACACGTCACATGTTTGTGGGGTTGATGGCAAATTTATTTATAAATCTTGTTAGAATTTATCTTTATGACCATTTTTTATGCACCGATATAGAATTTGGCAAACAAAAATTTTAATTTTATTTGGCAAATAACACAACTTTGTCATTGATTCCTCTCCAACCCTCTGCGGCAATCTTAAGTCTTTTGTCAAACTGTTGCTGATCAATGGTAGATTTTTGCCATAAGAATGCAACCTAAATTAATAGCCGTTGACATTATTAAAGCCACATCAGTGATGCGCTTACAGTATCCGGGCAATAAATTGAAGAGAGATGATGTAAATTTTGCCAAGAGTTTATTTTTAAAGAAAATTTTACCCAAATTTCATTAAAACAATGGATCACCAAATTTTTTTGGATAAATTTCTGGGAATTTATAACTTTTTACGCCTTTTTGACAAAATTTATCCAAATGCCCTAAACTAAATTTCCCATGAACATTCCATTAAAAAACAGGGAGATACTTCTCTCATATCAATGAGTCCAGTGTGATTAAAGTTAAGGCTCAATGATAAGGGGCCTCCAGCATTAGTAAGGGGATAATCACCGCTGAACATTTTTCTGATGTTCGTGCCGGGATTTGAACCCAAGAGCTCGGCGTCTTGGGTGCACATCCTAACCTCTGCGCCACGGTGGCCTCCTCCAAATTTCCCATCAAAATATTTAAAACCAAAAAAAGCGTGCTAAGTTTGGACGGACCGAATCTTGGGAACCCACCACCATGGACTCTGCTAAAATATGGGAGCTATATCTGGCTATAGACAGCTTTGGACCGTACTTGCCCCAATACATGCAAAATTTCAGCCAAATCGGATAAAAATCGCAGCTTGTAAGGGTTCAATAAATCAAATCCGGAGATCGTTCATATGGGAGCTATATCAGGTTCTTGGCCGACTTACAACAGTTATTGGAAATCACAACAGAACACCATGTGCAAAATTTCAGCCAAATCTGATGAAAATTGAGACTTCCAGGGACATAAGAAGTCAAATCGGAAGATCGCTTTATATGGGAGCTATATCAGGTTATAGACCGATTTAAACCGTACTCGGGAGAGTTGTTCAAAGTCATAACAAAACACCATGTTCAAAATTTCAGCCAAATCGGATCGGGGCTCAAGAAGTCAAATCCGGTGATCGGTTTATATGGGAGCTATATCAGGTTTCTGGAATTAATTCGCAGGGTGGCTTGTGGCGCCGTCCTGTTGAAACCAAATTACTTCAATCCATATCATCCAATTGGGGCCAAAGATATTCTATTGTCATTGAACGGTTGCGATTCCCATTCACAGTAGCGTGCTGGTCTTGATCGTCGGAGAAGAAGTACGGCCCATTGACGCCGCCGACCCATAAACTGCACCAAACCTCAAGTTTTACTGAAGGGAAACATCAAAAGAGCGGCAAAAATATGACATCGTTTTCTGTTCCTATCGGTCTACTTTTGTAGCGTCCCTAAAAAACATCCTGTATGTTAAGGCTCTATCGTGGAGTGGCCCATAAATGACTGTTTGGCAAGTAATTCATAATTCGACATCCTTGACGTGACCAACTTTCAAGCCTCATGGATCCGCCTCTGAAACCATTGGGCTCCCCAAATTTTTCATATTTTTTGAAAAACACGGGAGTCACACACCCGAGCTTGGAATGGGTCACCCTGCCACTGTCGAAGGAGACGATGTACCTAGACATAGTCCTCGATTCGAAACTGTTCTGAAAGAGGAACACCGAGGAAAGAAGCTGTAAGGCACTGTGCGCTTTTTACTCCTGCAGGAGGATGTTCGGTATGAAGTGAAGGGTAACTCCCAAGATGAGTTATTGGATGTATACAGCCTTCGTCAGACCAGTATTGACCTATGGAGCATTGGTATGGTGGAATGCCACAGAGAAGAGGATGCTTGCGAGGGAGTTCGAGAAGGTCCAGAGACTGGCCTGCGTCGGGGTCAGAGGGCCACTGAAATCCTTACAGTAGACAGACCTGGAGGCGTTGCTGGATATTCAACCTATTGAGGCTTATATTCGAAACTGCGACGCCATGGTCATGCTTAGTCTGAGGGAGCTCAGCATGCTGAAGGAGGATGGTTGCGGTCATAGTTCGATTCTGGTTGTTATGGATGTGAAGGGTAGACTGGGGAAGATCTCCGACTACCTGGTACTAGTGCCGACTGGAGTGAGTGCATTCGCGATTCGATTTGCTGGGAGAGATGGATGGAGGGCGAATGCTGTACTTGAGGAGGATGAGACCTCGATCTTCATCGATTATTACAAGGTTTGGGCGTCTACTCTGATGCACTCAATATTAGTATGTCTCTGAGACTGCCGGGCGAGTGTACGGTCGTTCAGGCAGAAGTCTGTGCCATTGCAGTGAACGCAATGGAAATTTTGGTTAGAGATTTACCGTTCTCGAAACTCAAAATTTATGTGGACAGTATAGCGGCGCTCAAGGCCTTAGGTCAAGGATGGTGAGGTCAAGTTGTGTGGCGGATTGTTTGGAGTCCCTGGATCGGCTCCGGGCCCACGATGTGACGCTGACGCATGGGTTCCTGGGCATGAGGGGATTCCAGGGAGGGGGAGAGGGCGGACTAGTGCACCAGAAGGGGTTCATTTGCGACGGGCAGACCAGCCATCGGTCTTGCGTACATGCCATTTGTCGAGCTACTGAACACAGTAGAGGGGATGGCCAGGGCGGCGTCGGTGGCGAGGTGGGATTCGATGGATGATTGCCGGACTGCAATAGGCCATAGGCCGCTGGCATGGTAATACCTCACAATGACTTCTGTGGGAGTTGCCTCGATGAGGGTGAAGAGGTGACTATTGGGCACTTGCTGTGTTCATGTCTGGGTCTGCAGGGACGTAGTCTCTCCTTTCTGGGGAGCCGTTTCTTCTGTGATCTGGGTGAACTTGTGGAAGGAAGGGATGGGCGTTTCTTCACCCCTCCGCTCGGGTTCTCCTTTCCTGCTGTCTTTCTTTGATTCGTTTATATTCTTGATCAGCGTAAAAAAAGACGATCTAGACATGTCCGTCCGTCTGTCTGTTGAAATCATGCTACAGTCTTCAAAAATAGAGATATTGAGCTGAAACTTTGCACAGCTTCTTTTTTTTGTCCATAAGCAGGTTAAGTTCGAAAATGGGCTACATTGGAGTATATCTTGATATAGCCCCCATATAGACCGATCAGACGATTTAGGGTCTTAGGCCAATAAAAGCCACATTTATTATCCGATTTTGCTGAAATTTGGGACAGTGAGTTGTGTTAGGCCCTTCGACATCCTTTGTCAATTTGGCACAGGTCAGTCCAGATTTGGATATAGCTGCTATATAGACCGATCCTCCGATTTAGGGTCCTAGGGCCATAAAAGCCACATGTATTATCCGATTTTGCTGAAATTTGGGACAGTGTGTTGTGTTAGGCCCTTTGACATCCTTCTAATGGAAATTTGGTAAATTTCTCCCTTTAACCCATAAGTTTTTATTAACTTTCCCCTCCCACCCTTATATCAATCATCTTATTTGAATATAAATACAACAACAAAGCGTGCTATAATTTTTTGCAGATTTCTTTGTGAAGATTAATTTTTAAATCTCTCTGTCTGTCTGCCCTCATGTTTGAAGCTTCTTTTGTCTCATATCAAAGATCATTGTCTTGTGATACAAAGCGGATTAGCTGAGATCAGATCAAGACTCAAAGAAACACACTTAAAACACTTGGAAAGCCATAAACGAACACAGCTGTATTGAAAAAAACGAAAAAAAAAGAACACCAAAAACCCTATCGATGGCTTAGTTAAGTGTTACCTAATCCAAAAGGTTTTTAATCAAAATCGAAATTAGATCATTATTATTATTCTCTTATCCAATAATAATCACGCATGTTTCCAACTTTTGTGATTATTGGTGTGAGCTTCATGTTGACCACCACGACACCATCACAACCACTACCATGTCACTCACCACAGTCATCCAAAAATAAGACTTCATTCGGTCTTAGTTCCGGGTGCCGCAGCGTTTTCTTTTCTTTTGTTGCCTTCGTTTGGAGATATCGATAAATCTGATTGTGTTATTGATCATAATTTACATTAATGAGGTCACTTTGACAGGCGGTGAGAAAGATCAAAATTCAATCAAACAAAAAACCTCCAAAAAATTCAGAAACACTCTGTTTTTCTTCTCCTCATTCATGGCTTCATTCATAAATAAAGAAGACAATGGGACAGACCGAGGAAACGCCAAACAGCTTTTGGCAGCATGGAAACCTGGAATACAAAAGCGTCTAGGGAAACTCTATGGGAGGGCGGCTTAGGCGACTTAAAGGGCGCTATATAAACAAAATAAATATGTAAGAAGCTCAACAAAAAAAATAAATAAATAAAAACAAACAACATGTGGCGTGGATATGTTAGCTACAGTGTGGATAATGTTATACAAAACGTGAATAATGTTATCCACAATGTGGATACTGTTATTCACAACATGGATAGTGTTATCCACAACCCGAAATATTTTTTTTTACAATGAGGATAATGTTGTCCACAATGAGGAAAATAAAATCCACAACAAGGATTATGTTATCCACAATGTGGATAATGTTTTCCACAACGTGTATTATTTTATCCACAATGTGGATAATGTTGTCCACAACGTACATAACGTTATTCACAACCTGGATAGTGTTATCGACAACTTGAAATATTTTTTTACAACGTGGATAATGTTATCCACAACGTGGATAATGTTATCCACAATATGGATTATGTTAGCTACAGAGTGGATAATGTTATCCACAACATGGATAATGTTTTCTACATCGTGGATAGTGTTGTCCACAACGAGGATATTGTTATCCACAACGAGGATATTGTTATCCACAACGAGGATTATGTTATCCACAAAGTGGTTAATGTTATCCACAATGTGGATCATGTTATCCACAATGTGGGTAATACACAACTTGTATATGTTATCTAAAACGTGCATAACGTTATCCACAACCTGGATAGTGTTGTCCACAACACCAATTTTTTTTTACAATGAGGATAATGTTGTCCGCAATGAGGAAAATGATATCCGTAACGAGGATTATGTTATCCAGAATGTGGATAATGTTTTCCACAACGTGTATTATTTTATCCACAATGTGGATAATGTTGTCCACAACGTACATAACGCTATTCACAACCTGGATAGTGTTATCGACAACTTGAAATATTTTTTTACAACGTGGATAATGTTATCCACAACGTAGATTATGTTAGCCCTTATGTTAGCCTTTTTAGGTGTGAAGCCTTCACACCTAATAAGGCTGATGAGTAATTCTAAACCAAATTACGAAACGCGTCCCATAGTGATACGATAGTGTTGCGATCTCTGACTTTCCTTTTCCATTTGCAAAGGAAATCTCCGCCCATTAAGCTCGTTGCGAAAGAGAAATTAAAATTGTTGTAAAGTTTTTTTTTTATATTTAAAAGCTTAAAAAAAATATTTTATGGACTATTTTTAATATTTATTTTGTAATTTTTTTTTTTTTTAATATTTGGTTTCCATTTCTGCCCCTATACAAATCATCCACAGTGTTTAATTAATTTTTCCAATATTGATTCACGCACTTTCTTGTCATAGGCCACTGAATATTTTAACAAATTTTATGTATATTTAATTGTATTGTCCATCTTACGGTAGGGGCTCCTCCATAAGTGTAAAAATCGCAAAAACAATGCCAACGTTTGTCGACAGTGTGGTTGGTTTGTTTCGGTCGCTTTGGTTGAATGAAAAGACCAGTAAATAATGTCGATCATAATTTACGCAAATCTTTCTAAACATATGTTAATATAGCAAACCATTGTCTTTGGGGCTGGGGGAAAAAGAAAAAGCTCTTAAGCTCAATGGCTATGAGCGGGCCTTGTTATGGAGATGAGGCGGCTGAACACACAGTTTCATATGTGCTGTCATAGTAAGGTGTGGTATTGCGC
>NC_081554.1:15299768-15324768 GCF_963082655.1 Stomoxys calcitrans | reverse complement strand
CGCTCTTACAATCACTTAAAACAAAACAGGGTTTCTATTGTTGGGGTCGGGTGCCTCGGGACCACCTAAAACCAGGCCATCACAACAAAGACCCTGGTGTGCACTCTACCCTCAAACAGAACTTATTTACCAATCATGCCAATATGGGGCTCATATAAAAAGTCTTCGAAAGTTAAAAATTTAATTCGGCTTATATCCACTTTAAGGGCCAAATGCCTGGATGGCCACCCCACCCCCGAAATTCTCCGCAATCTGGAAATATTAACCAAAGTGGTAATATGGGCGTTACCACTTTGCCCATGATCCGAGCAGGGGCAAACTTCTCACACATCAATGACAGCTTTCCGATTCAAGTTTAAACTCAATGATAAGGAACTCTTTTTTATAGCCAAGTCCAAACGGCGAGCCATAGTGCGACACCTCATGGGAGAGTATTTACATGACCATGCATGGCTTGGTACCTCGTAAATTTCGCCGGCAGAAGGAGGGGATAATCACCGCTTTAAATTTTTATACCCACCACCGAAGGATGGGGGTATATTCATTTTGTCATTCCGTTTGCAACACATAGATATATCCATTTCCGACCCTATAAAGTATATATATTCTTGATCAGCGTAAAAATCTAAGACGATCTAGACATGTCCGTCCGTCTGTCCGTCTGTCTGTTGAAATCACGCTACAGTCTTTAAAAATAGAGATATTGAACTGAAATTTTGTACAGATTCTTTTTTTGTCCATAAGCAGGTTAAGTTCGAAGATGGCTATATCGGACTATATCTTGATATAGCCCCCATATAGACCGATCCGCCGATTTAGGGTCTTAGGCCCATAAAAGCCACATTTATTATCCGATTTTGCTGAAATTTGGGACAGTAAGTTGTGTTAAGCCTTTCGACTTCCTTCGATAATTTGACCCAGATCGGTTCAGATTTGGATATAGCTGCCATATAGACCGATCCCCCGGTTTAGGGTCTTAGGCCCACAAAAGCCACATGTATTATCCGATTTTGATGAAATTCGTGACAGTGAATTGTGTAAGGCCCATCGACATCCTTTGTCAATTTGGCTCAGATCGGTTCAGATTTAGATATAGCTGCCATATAGACCGATCCTCCGATTTATGGTGTTAGGCCCATAAAAGCCACATTCATTATCCGATTTTGTTGAAATTTGGGACAGTGAGTTGTGTTAGGCCCTTTGACATATTTCTTTAATTTGGTCCAGATCGGTTCAGATTTAGATATAGCTGCCATATAGACCGATTTCTTGATTTATGGTTTTGGGCCCATAAAATGCTCATTTATTGTCTGATGTCGCCGAAATTTGGAACAGTGAGTTAAGCCCCTTGACATACTTCTGCAATATCGCACAGATCGGTTCAGATTTGGATATAGCTGCCATATAGACCGATATCTAGGTTTTAGGTTTTGGGGCGATAAAAGACGCATTTATTGTCCGACGTCGCTGAAATTTGACACAGTGAGTTTGGTTAGGCTCTTCGACGTCCTTCTTCAATTTTGCCCAGATCGGTCCAGATTTGCATATGGCTGCCATATAGACCGATCTCTCGATTTAAGGTTTTGGGACCATATTTTTATATAACTGATATGGGACATAAGGTATGAAATTTTCACCGAATTTTGATGAAAGGTGGTTTACATGTATACCCGAGGTGGTGGGTATCCAAAGTTCGGCCCGGCCGAACTTAACGCCTTTTTACTTGTTTTTCGATGTTCTCGCCAAGATGCGAATGCGGCGTCATAGGCGGACATGGGCTACAGTGTCAAGAATTCGATATCCACATTCAGGGCGAAGCGTCCCCACCCTATAAAGACATTGGAGAGTTAAAGAAGGCGCAGCGGAGCGGGCCCGGTTCGTCTAGCTTATGTTTGGTTATCCTAGCCGAATTTTGACAAAAATTTCTATAAAAATTTGACAAAACCTTTTACAAAAATAAAATTCATAAATTTTTCTATGAAAATTCAACTTTAGCAACTGGTACTTTAAAAATAAAACTTTTCAGCCACTGTGCTTATTGTGCTACAAGGACAGTCTAACTTTGCGACAAATCAACCCTAGCAAGACTCACAAAGTCCGTGTGGCGGCCATGAGTAATTGTGGGTACAAAAAGTGTTGAATGGAGAGATAAATGAGTTGTTGTATAATCTTATTGAGCATTGTCAGAGGCAATAACAGCCTGGTGGAGACAATGTTACTACCAACAATGAAAAGATGCCCATGATACTGGTCTTATGCCTTATGCCGGTTGGTGGGCCTTTGCAATTTTGTCAGTTTAATCAAAAGATGGTGGGAATGGAAGATAATGATCATCATCATCATCATCACCATCAACTCATTCATTCATTGATTCACTTGGTCATATGGACTAGTTCATCATCAGTCCTTCTAATAGGATTTTGTATGGTTGTGACAAATGTCCGCTTTGTTATGGCTTAAGGTTGCTGCCTCTCTGTAGAAGCTCAAAGCTCTTCGCCTTCCCTACACCAGAACGATTTGTGTGCCACACTTGAGTGTATCTTTTCGAGGTTTTGTATTTACGTGCATAACCATCTCACGTTCCTTTTGTTCGTCTCGCAATCATTTAAACTATAATTTGTCATCTAAATTGTTGGGTAAATATTTATGATGAGCTGGTAGGATGGCTGTGGTCACTGCTGATCATTTTTTCTCATTTGGAGCCATGAGAAAATACTCTTGGCATTGATGCTATGAGAAATTAGGTTAGAAAAGTAAAATACACAATGGGAAATAGGAACTTTCACACATTGGCTAACGCGTAAATTCAGTCCGAGGGCATCAATCATTTTATTGGCTTATTGTAGGTGGCGAGATTTTGTTATATATGATTGATCTAACCGAGATTTTAAGCTATTTAGAAAAATTGCTTTCGAACATGGCAAAATTTAAAATCGGAGTATTTATTAGCAATGGTGATTTAAGGTCACCATTGAAGACAGTCAAGCAGGATCTTAAAGATAAGTAAAATTTCTAATTATTATTTGATGCAGTCACGAATTAAGGCCCATTTCCCTCTAGGACGCATAATTTAAGAGATACAGCCATTTTAAGTTTTCCAAGTGAAATTTTGATTTTTAATGGATTTTCAATGAAATTTCCAATTTTTGGAGGGAGTCATGAATTAATGCCCATTTTCCTCTAGGACGCATAGTTTAGGAGATACAGCCATTTTAAGTTTTAAAAGTGAAATTTTGATTTTTAATGGATTTTCAATGAAATATCCAATTTTTTGATAGAGTCATGAATTAAGGCCCATTTCCCTCTAGGACGCATAGTTTAGGAGATACAACCATTTAAAGTTTTCGAAGTGAAATTTTAATTTTTAAAGAATTTTCAATGAACTTTCCAATTTTTTGATGGAGTCATAAATTAAGGCCCATTTCCCTCTAGGGCGCATAGTTTAGGAGATACAGCCATTTAAAGTTTTCCAAGTGAAATTTTGATTTTTAATGGATTTTCAATGAAATTTCCAAATTTTGGAGGGAGTCATGAATTAAGGCCCATTTCTCTCTAGGACGCATAGTTCAGGAGATACAGCCATTTTAAGTCTTCCAAGTGAAATTTAGATTTTTAATGGATTTTCAATGAAATTTCCAATTTTTGGAGGGAGCCATGAATTAAGGCCCATTTCCCTCTGGGACGCATAGTTTAGGAGATACAGCCATTTTTAGTTTTCCAAGTGAAATTTTGATCTTTAATGGATTTTCAGTAATATTTCCAATTTTGGGAGGGAGTTATGAGTTATGGCTCATTTCCCTCTAGAACGCATAGTTTAGGATTTTAATGGATTTTCAATGAAATTTCCAAAATTAAGGCCCATTTCCCTCACGGACGCATAGTTAAGGAGATACAGCCATTTTAAGTTTTCCAAGCGAAATTTAGATTTTTAATGGATTTTCAATGAAATTTCCAATTTTTTGATGGAGTCATAAATTAAAGCCCATTTCCCTCTAGGACGCATAGTTTAGGAGATACAGCCATTTTAAGTTTTCCAAGTGAAATTTTGAATTTCAATGGATTTTCTATGAAATTTCCAATTTTTGGAGGGAGTCATGAATTAAGGCCCATTTACCTCTAGGACGCATAGTTTAGGAGATATAGCCATTTTAAATTTCCCAAGTTAAATTTTGATTTTTAATGGATTTTCAATGATATTTCCAATTTTTTGATGGCGTCACGAATTAAGGCCCATTTCCCTCAAGGACGCATAATTGAGGAGATACAGTAATTTAAAGTTTTCCAATTTTCTATTAAATTTCCAATTTTTGGAGGGAGTCATGAATTAAGGCCCATTTACCTCTAGGATGCATAGTTTAGGAGATACAGCCACTTTAAGTTTTCCAATTTTCTATGAAATTTCCAATTTTTGGAGGGAGTCATGTATTAAAGCCCATTTCCCTCTATGACGTAGATACAGCCATTTTAAGTTTTCCAAGTGAAATTTTGAATTTCAATAGATTTTTAATGGATTTTCAATGAAATTTCCAATTTTTGGAGGGAGTCATGAAATAAGGCCCATTTCCCTCTAGGACGCATAGTTTTGGAGATACAGCCATTTTAAGTTTTCCAAGTGAAATTTTGATTTTTAATGGATTTTCAATGAAATTTCCAATTTTTGGTGGGAGTCATGAATTAAGGCCCATTTCCCTCTAGGACGCATAGTTTAATAGATACAGCCATTTTAAGTGTTCCAAGTGAAAATTAGATTTTTAATGGATTTTCAATGAAATTTCCAATTTTTTAATGGAGTCATGAATTAAGGCGCATGTACCTCTAGGACGCATAGTTTAGGAGATACAGCCATTTTAAGTTTTCCAAGCGAAATTTAGATTTTTAATGGATTTTCAATGAAATTTCCAATTTTTTGATGGAGTCATAAATTAAGGCCCATTTCCCTCTAGGACGCATAGTTTAGGAGATACAGCCATTTTAAGTTTCCCAAGCGAAATTTAGATTTTTAATGGATTTTCAATGAAATTTCCAATTTTTTGATGGCGTCATAAATTAAGGCCCATTTCCCTCTAGGACGCATAGTTTAGGAGACACAGCCATTTTAAGTTTTCCAAGTGAAATTTAGATTTTTAATGGATTTTCAATGAAATTTCCAATTTTTTGATGGAGTCATAAATTAAGGCCCATTTCCCTCTAGGACGCATAGTTTAGGAGACACAGCCATTTTAAGTTTTCCAAGTGAAATTTAGATTTTTAATGGATTTTCAATGAAATTTCCAATTTTTTAATGGAGTCATGAATTAAGGCGCATGTACCTCTAGGACGCATAGTTTAGGAGATACAGCCATTTTAAGTTTCCCAAGCGAAATTTAGATTTTTAATGGATTTTCAATGAAATTTCCAATTTTTTGATGGAGTCATAAATTAAGGCCCATTTCCCTCTAGGACGCATAGTTTAGGAGATACAGCCATTTTAAGTTTTCCAAATAAAATTTTGATTTTTAATGGATTTTCTATGAAATTTCCAGTTTTTTGATGGAGTCATGAATAAATGCCCATTTCCCTTTAGGACGCATAGTTAAAGAGATACAGCCATTTTAAGTTTTCCAAGCGAAATTTAGATTTTTAATGGATTTTCAATGAAATTTCCAATTTTTTGATGGATTCATGAATTAAGGCACATGTACCTCTAGGACTCATAGTTAAGGAGATACAGCCATTTTAAGTTTTCCAAGCGAAATTTAGATTTTTAATGGATTTTCAATGAAATTTCCAATTTTTTGATGGAGTCATAAATTAAAGCCCATTTCCCTCTAGGACGCATAGTTTAGGAGATACAGCCATTTTAAGTTTTCCAAGTGAAATTTTGAATTTCAATGGATTTTCTATGAAATTTCCAATTTTTGGAGGGAGTCATGAATATAGGCCCATTTACCTCTAGGATGCATAGTTTAGGAGATACAGCCACTTTAAGATTTCCAATTTTCTATGAAATTTCCAGTTTTTGGAGGGAGTCATGAATTAAAGCCTATTTCCCTCTATGACGTAGATATAGCCATTTTAAGTTTTCCAAGTGAAATTTTGAATTTCAATAGATTTTTAATGGATTTTCAATGAAATTTCCAATTTTTGGAGGGAGTCATGAAATAAGGCCCATTTACCTCTAGGACGCATAGTTTAGGAGATATAGCCATTTTAAATTTCCCAAGTTAAATTTTGATTTTTAATGGATTTTCAATGATATTTCCAATTTTTTGATGGCGTCACGAATTAAGGCCCATTTCCCTCAAGGACGCATAATTGAGGAGATACAGCCATTTAAAGTTTTCCAATTTTCTATTAAATTTCCAATTTTTGGAGGGAGTCATGAATTAAGGCCCATTTACCTCTAGGATGCATAGTTTAGGAGATACAGCCACTTTAAGTTTTCCAATTTTCTATGATATTTCCAATTTTTGGAGGGAGTCATGAATTAAAGCCCATTTCCCTCTATGACGTAGATACAGCCATTTTAAGTTTTCCAAGTGAAATTTTAAATTTCAATAGATTTTTAATGGATTTTCAATGAAATTTCCAATTTTTGGAGGGAGTCATAAATTAAGGCCCATTTCCCTCTAGGACGCATAGTTTAGGAGATACAGCCATTTTAAGTTTCCCAAGCGAAATTTAGATTTTTAATGGATTTTCAATGAAATTTTCAATTTTTTGATGGAGTCATAAATTAAGGCCCATTTCCCTCTAGGACGCATAGTTTAGGAGATACAGCCATTTTAAGTTTTCCAAATAAAATTTTGATTTTTAATGGATTTTCTATGAAATTTCCATTTTTTTGATGGAGTCATGACTTAATGCCCATTTCCCTTTAGGACGCATAGTTAAGGAGATACAGCCATTTTAAGTTTTCCAAGCGAAATTTAGATTTTTAATGGATTTTCAATGAAATTTCCAATTTTTTGATGGAGTCATAAATTAAGGCCCATTTCCCTCTAGGGCGCATAGTTTAGGGGATACAGCCATTTTAAGTTTTCCAAGTGAAATTTTGATTTTTAATGGATTTTCAATGAAATTTCCAATTTTTGGAGGGAGTCATGAATTAAGGCCCATTTCCCTCTAGGACGCATAGTTTAGGAGATACAGCCATTTTAAGTTTTCCATGTGAAATTTAGATTTTTAATGGATTTTCAATGATATTTCCAATTTTTGGAGGGAGTCATGAATATAGGCCCATTTACCTCTAGGATGCATAGTTTAGGAGATACAGCCACTTTAAGATTTCCAATTTTCTATGAAATTTCCAGTTTTTGGAGGGAGTCATGAATTAAAGCCTATTTCCCTCTATGACGTAGATATAGCCATTTTAAGTTTTCCAAGTGAAATTTTGAATTTCAATAGATTTTTAATGGATTTTCAATGAAATTTCCAATTTTTGGAGGGAGTCATGAAATAAGGCCCATTTACCTCTAGGACGCATAGTTTAGGAGATATAGCCATTTTAAATTTCCCAAGTTAAATTTTGATTTTTAATGGATTTTCAATGATATTTCCAATTTTTTGATGGCGTCACGAATTAAGGCCCATTTCCCTCAAGGACGCATAATTGAGGAGATACAGCCATTTAAAGTTTTCCAATTTTCTATTAAATTTCCAATTTTTGGAGGGAGTCATGAATTAAGGCCCATTTACCTCTAGGATGCATAGTTTAGGAGATACAGCCACTTTAAGTTTTCCAATTTTCTATGATATTTCCAATTTTTGGAGGGAGTCATGAATTAAAGCCCATTTCCCTCTATGACGTAGATACAGCCATTTTAAGTTTTCCAAGTGAAATTTTAAATTTCAATAGATTTTTAATGGATTTTCAATGAAATTTCCAATTTTTGGAGGGAGTCATAAATTAAGGCCCATTTCCCTCTAGGACGCATAGTTTAGGAGATACAGCCATTTTAAGTTTCCCAAGCGAAATTTAGATTTTTAATGGATTTTCAATGAAATTTTCAATTTTTTGATGGAGTCATAAATTAAGGCCCATTTCCCTCTAGGACGCATAGTTTAGGAGATACAGCCATTTTAAGTTTTCCAAATAAAATTTTGATTTTTAATGGATTTTCTATGAAATTTCCATTTTTTTGATGGAGTCATGACTTAATGCCCATTTCCCTTTAGGACGCATAGTTAAGGAGATACAGCCATTTTAAGTTTTCCAAGCGAAATTTAGATTTTTAATGGATTTTCAATGAAATTTCCAATTTTTTGATGGAGTCATAAATTAAGGCCCATTTCCCTCTAGGGCGCATAGTTTAGGGGATACAGCCATTTTAAGTTTTCCAAGTGAAATTTTGATTTTTAATGGATTTTCAATGAAATTTCCAATTTTTGGAGGGAGTCATGAATTAAGGCCCATTTCCCTCTAGGACGCATAGTTTAGGAGATACAGCCATTTTAAGTTTTCCATGTGAAATTTAGATTTTTAATGGATTTTCAATGATATTTCCAATTTTTGGAGGGAGTCATGAATTAATGCCCATTTCCCTCTAGAACGCATAGTTTAGGAGATACAGCCATTTTAAGTTGTCCATGTGAAATTTTGATTTTTAATGGATTTTCAATGAAATTTCCAATTTTTTAATGGAGTCATGAATTAAGGCCCATTTCCCTCTAGGGCGGATAGTTTAGGAGATACAGCCATTTTAAGTTTTCTAAATGAAATTTGGATTTTCAAAGAAATTTCCAATTTTTTAATGGAGTCATGAATTAAGGCCCATTTCCCTCTAGGATGCAAAGTTTAGGAGATATAACCATTTTAAGTTTTCCATGTGAAATTTTGATTTTTATTGGATTTTCAATGAAATTTCCAATTTTTGGAGGGAGTCATGAATTACGGCCCATTTCCCTCTAGGACGCATAGCCATTTTTAAGTTTTCCAAGTGAAATTTTGATTTTTAATGGATTTTCAATGAAATTTCCAATTTTTGGAGGGAGTCATGAATTAAGGCCCATTTTCCTCTAGGACGCAAAGTTTAGGAGATATAACCATTTTAAGTTTTCCATGTGAAATTTTGATTTTTATTGGATTTTCAATGAAATTTCCAATTTTTTAATGGAGTCATAAATTAAGGCCCATTTCCCTCTAGGGCGCATAGTTTAGGAGATACAGCCATTTTAAGTTTTCCAAGTGAAATTTTGATTTTTAATGGATTTTCAATGAAATTTCCAATTTTTGGAGGGAGTCATGAATTAAGGCCCATTTCCCTCTAGGACGCATAGTTTAGGAGATACAGCCATTTTAGGTTTTCCAAGTGAAATCTTGATTTTTAATGGATTTCCAATGAAATTTTCAATTTTTTGATGGAGTCATGAATTAAGGCCCATTTCCCTCTAGAACGCATAGCTTAGGAGATACAGCCATTTTAAGTTTTCCATGCGAAATTTTGATTTTTGATGGATTTTCAATGAAATTTCCAATTTTGGCAGGGAGTCATGACTTAAGGCCCATTTCCCTTTAGGGCTCATAGTTTAGGAGATACAGCCATTTTAAGTTTTTCAAGTGAAATTTTGATTTTTAATGGATTTTCAATGAAATTTTCAATTTTTGGAGGGTGTCATAAATTAAGGCCCATTTCCCTCTAGGACCCATAGTTAAGGAGATACAGCCCTTTTAAGTTTTCCAAGTGAAATCTTGATTTTTAATGGATTTTCAATGAAATTTTCAATTTTTTGATGGAGTCATAAATTAAGGCCAATTTCCGTCTAGGACATTTAGTTTAAGAGATACAATCATTTTAAGTTTTTCAAGTGAAATTTTAATTTTTAATGGACTTTCAATGAAATTTCCAATTTTTGGAGGGAGTCATGAGTTAAGGCCCATTTACCTCTAAGACGCATAGTTTAGGAGATACTGCCATTTTAAGTTTTCCAAGTGAAATTTTGACTTTTAATGGGTTTTCATTGAAATTTCCAATTTTTGGATGGAGTCATGAATTAAGGAAATAAAATTTAGAGAGCATTTTTCCTTTTTTATATCATGGGAGTATCATTCCGTTTGTAACACCTCGAAATACGTATCTAAGACCTAATAAAGTATATATATATTCTGGATCGACGTTCTGAGTCGATCTTGCCATGTGCGTCCGTCCGTCAGTCGAAATAACGATAGCGGTCGAACGCGTAGAGATAGAGGACACAATTCTTATCTGATTTGGCTGAAATTTTTCACGACGTGTTTCGCTATGACTTCCAATAACTGTGCTGAGTATGGTTGAAATCGGTCCATAACCTGATATAGCTGCCATAGAGGCCGATCTTGGGTCTTGACTTCTTGAGCCTCTAGAGGGCGCAATTCTTATCCTATTTGGCTGAAATTCCGCACTTCGTGTTTCGCTATTTCTTCCAATAACTGTGCTGAGTATGGTTGAAATCGGTCCATAACCTGATATAGCTGCCATATAAACCGATATGGGATTTTGACTTCTTGAGCCTCTAGAGGGCGCAATTATTATCCGATTTGGCTGAAATTTGGTATGCGGTGTTTTGTTATGATTTCCAACAACTTTGCCAAAAATATATTTAAAATCGGTCCATGTTTTGATATAGCTGCCATATAAACCGATCTGGGGTCTTGATTTCTTGAGCCACTAGAGGGCGCAATTATTATCCGATTTGGCTGAAATTTTGCATGAGGTGTTTTGTTATGACTTTCAACATCTGTGCCAAGAATAGTTCAAATCGGTCCATAACCTGATATAGCTGTCATATAAACCGATCTGGGGTCTTGACTTCTTGAGCCACTAGTGGGCGCAATTATTATCCGATTTTGCTGAAATTTTGCATGAGGTGTTTTGTACAACGGCTTCTCTCATGACCTTTAACATACGTGTCGAATATGGCATGAATCGGTTTATAGCCGAATACAGCTCCCCTATATTCCGGTCTCCCTATTTTAATTCTTCAGCCCCTAAGGTGGGCAATTCTTACTAGATAACTTGATATTGTTCCAATAACATAGCAATTCTTTTCTTTTATCCTTTGTTTGCCTAAAACGAGACACCGTGACAAGAGCTCGACAAATGCGATCTATGGTGGAGGGTATATAAGATTCGGCCCGGCCGAACTTAGCACGTTTTTACTTGTTATTAAAAGTTTAATTCTTTTATGTATATAAATTTAACAATCAATTTAAAATTTAACAAACCAACTTTATTATATTTTACTCACTGAAATCAGCAATATGGAATTTCTTATCGAAACTTGAACAATACTTCATATTGTGGATATGGAATTCATGATTATTTGGATGACCAACCATGGTTTGCATCCGCCCAACCCCATAGTACGGATATGAAGGAACCAACAAACCCCTGCCTATCTAATGTTATGTAAATGATCGAAAGATGATCTCCACATGACGTTTTTTGTTTGTTGGATTCCTGAACCCACAAAAAAAAAAAAAAGAAACGAATTTAGAACCACCTCTGCATTTTGTCTGCATGTTGTAAAGTTGCTCCCATTTATTCTCAATAAAACGTGTGTAATGTTATACCATCCAAGTATAACTGTCAGCTTGAGCAGCAGCGGCGGTGGCGGTGGCGGTGTCGGCGGAACCAAACGACCGCCTGTCTCTTGCGCCTAGGTGGAATGGTTAGGCACAAATGTGTGGCATTGGTGATGGTTGGTGGTGGCGTTGCCTTCTAAGCGTATGCAAGAGCAGCAGATAATGATCTTCATTCTTTACGAACCCATTTATCAGTTCCACTTTGACGGCATACACCGGGAGGACAACAATTGATATTAAGATGCCATGCTGTGCACCAAAGGCACCCAAAGCCTACTCAGCCAAAGGAGAGCACCCAAAACTCAAGCCCATCATTTCCAAGCAAGCAACCAACTCCACCACCACCACCACCACTACCACAACAATACCAACGCCGACAACAGCCCACAGCAAGGGCAACTGCCATCAGATGCATAGATTTCAACTAGATCTTGAAGATAGATTGGATGCCGCTCTGCTAGGGTATAAATGTTTGTTGGCCATCCGACTTACTTACCCTCCGTATAAATAATGCACTTTGAATTGGCGTTGATTTGTCAACATGACACACATTTGTGTTCTACAATTTGCAATTTGTTTCCTTTTGCATTGAGCACGCGGTAACTTTTGTTTCTTGTGCAGATGCTTGGGGTCTTGGGCCGCCAGCGGTTGAAGCGTTACCAACCACAGGCCATAGGCTTGTTGCTTTTAATAGCTACGACGCATAGCCACCTTTGGTGATTTACACTTTGAGCTCTAGACACATCAGGGTAAGGATTTTGTGAATGGGATATAGGTAGGGTAGCTGGTGGTCCCTTTGTATAACAGTGGAAATATTTTTCATAAAATTTAATTTTAAGTCGAGATTTAATTTCGTCATTGATACATAGTGATTGGACCCCTCCCACTACCTCGGTTGTATATGTAAAGCCCCTTTCGCCACAATCTGGTGAAAATTGGCTAAATTATGCACCCAAATTAGGCACGGTCATTGAGTGGTCTAATAAATATAAGTCACTGTTGAATCCGGCAATAAATAAAGCTTTTATGAGCTTCGGTATTTCGGTCTATATGACAGCTATATCTAAATACAGTCCGATTTTTACCATATTTGGATCGGATGGCGGGTGACCTAAAACTACACACTATTTCAAATTTCAACAAAATCGGATAAAAAATAAAGCTTTTATGGGCTTCAGACCCTTTATCGGCAGATCGGTCAATATGGAAGCTATATCTAAATATAGTCCGATCTGATCCATATTTGGGTCCTATGTTAGGAGGTGAAAAACTACTTACAGTTTCAAATTTCAGCGAAATCGATTGAAAATTCTAACTTTTATGGGCTTCAGACCCTTAATCCGCAGATCGGTCTATATGGAAGCTATATCTAAATATAGTCCGATCTGAACCATATTTGGGTCCTACCTAAAACGGCGTAAAACTACTCAATGTTTCAAATTTGAGCGATATCGGTTAAAAAATAAAGCTTTTATGGGCTTCAGACCCTTAATCGGGACATCGGTCTATATGTCAGCTATATCTAAATATAGTTCGATCTGATTCATATTTACGTCAGATATCAGGTGGCTTAAGACAACCTTCTGCTTAAAATTTCAGCGAAATCGAGCTTTTATGGGCTCCAGACCCTTAATCGGGAGATCGGTCTATATGACAGCTATGTCTAAATATAGTCCGATCTGATCCATATTTGAATTCTGTATTAGGAGGTGAAAAACTACCTCTTGTTTCAAATTTCAGCGAAATCGGTTGAAAATTAAAGTTTTTATGGGCTTTAGACCCTTTATCTGGGGATCGGTTTATATGGCAGCTATACCTAAATACAGACCGATTTGATCCATGTTTAGATCAGATAGCAGGAGGCTTAAGATAACCCTCTGTTTAAAATTTCAGCAAAATGGGCTAAAAAATAAAGCTTTTATGGGCTTCAGACCCCTGATCGACAGATCGGTATATATGGCAGCTATATATAAATATAGTCCGATATGGACCATACATGGGTCAGATGTCGGGAGGCCTAAAACTACTCACTGTTTTAAATTTCAGCAAAATCGAATGAAATATAAAGCATTTATGGGCATTAGACCCTTTACCGGAAAATCAGTCTATATAGCAGCTATATCCAAATATGGTCCCATTTGGCTCGTTCAAGAACTTAACCAGCGTGCATCAAAAAGACGTATCTGTGCCAAATTTCAGCTAAATATCTCAATTTTGGAAGGCTCTAGAGTGATTACAACAGACGGACGGACAGACGGACGAACAGACACACGGACATCGTTAAATCGTCTTAAAATTTTGCGACGATCTGAAATATATATACTTTGTGGGGTCGAAAATTGATATTTCGATGTGTTGCAAACGGAATGACTAAATGAATAAACCCTCTTTACCCCGAACCCTCTGAATCTGCTCCATCTCCAACAAATGAAGAAATCTTCTTCGTGGGGCACCTGGATATTCCGGGGACTTGTAAGGCTTAAAGCTGTATAGCGTCCAGTGAACGATTTTGCCAGTCATTAACCTAAATATTTGCCAATGTACTTGTGTCCCAGATCCCTGTAGACATTAAACCGCTCCCAATCTGCCCCATCTCCAAGAAATGAGGAAGATTACCTTACTTGCATCCTGTCAGTTCTCCATTTCACTTATGTAAATTACCCATGGGGAGTCATTGTCCATTGGCCACTAGCTCTTGGGGTATCCTATTGTTTCCTCCAACCTGAATAACTTTTAGCTAAAGAGCCAGATGTTTATACATTCTATCGTCAAACACATAGAAAATTCTCTCAGCAATCTGATTTAGACTTCAGATCAAAGACCACCCTTAAATGTCTTCGCAAAGTACAAAATAAACAACCAACCTTGCCAACAGATATTATTGAGCAGCAGGAACCTATGGGTTGCTGGCTGAGCTATTAAAAGCTGACAATTAGTGTTATCAGGCCAATTAGTTCAAGGAGACTCCTGAAAAGCAGATCAAAGAGTTTCCTCCTCCTCTTGTCTCCTCTCCTCTTGTGTATTACAATACTGCTGTAACCATTCACTTATGCCATACATACCCACAAAATTCCGTACCCTGCTTCTTCTTCACCATACATTCCCAAGCGTTTCGGCTACCACCTTCGCCATCATTTAGCCAACAAATCAGCGCTTTTTAACATACTGTATAAATTAATAAGGACGTGACACTTGGTGATCTTTGGTGACTTTTCTGTTTTACAACGTTTTCCTGATGTTGTCGTTGTTTTGCAAAAAGCGGGGTGAGGTACAGTTTTCACCCTACAACTTCCACACTATTATGGGTGTTCCTTTCTGCTGTAGCTCGTTGGCATTCGGTCCATCCGTACATGGGTGTGTGTGGGGTATATGTGGGTTAATATCACATTTAAATGAAACGCTTATCGCACCTCGAAGATCTGTAAGGAAGCGCGTGTTTGAATGTTAACAACGGCAGCCGATGCCAGTGGTCCATCGAACGATAGCGTTAAGCTATAATTTGGCCTTTATGACAGTTGGTTTATTCGAAGGGTCTGTTTTGGTGTTGCTGTTACGCTTCTGCAAATGAGCCACTTTCTTGCTAACACCCAAGCGGGCCAGACCAAAGCGAAGACAGACCACCATAGGCACCCCAGCAGCAGCAGCAGCAAAAAAAGTGAATGTATGTAAATTCGTACGATTTATCGCAGCTAGCAATCTAAGCGAGAGCTTGTTGGTTAGCCATTCGCTTTGCTCTGAGGTGAGTGAGTAAGCTTTCAAGCGTTTTATTGATTACCGGCGACAATGTGGTGTCGCTGGTAATAACGTGTTGATGTTGATGGCTTTGCGGTCTGTTATGCTGATGATGTTGTTGGTGACGATGACTGTGATTATGATGATGCTGTCGAAACTGTATTCAGCTCTGATTCCAAGTGGCGCATTTGCGGTTTATCCCCAAAAACGGAGCCCAAAAACATGAATCATATGCTGTTGAGCAAGCATTAATCGGAATTGTAAAGCTGCAATGCAGATTTTATATGTCTTTTTTGTCTTAGCCAAGCAGCCTTACAAGCACATTCAGACTTTAATGGAGACTGCCATTGGTGGTGATATGAAACTGGATTCATTTGGTCTAATGAATGTATGACTGACTGCCTAAATAGAGTTGTTGCACACGCTCCAAATGTGGCAAGTCCCCAATGACGTTCATGTGTGTGTGTGAAGGCTAAATAATTAAGCTTCCGTTTTGTATGGCGGCTCACAGACCACAGATGCTGCAGTTCAGTGTTGCCAGGAAGAAGAAAAATATATCTGCATAAAATTTTCCAAAAAATCTACCCAAATAAAAAAAAATTAATAAAATGAAATTATATAAAAAAAATTAAATAAAATAAAATAAAAAAAAGAAATACGTGCTAAGTTCGGCCGGGCCGAATCTTATATACACTCCACCATGGATCGCATTTGTCAAGTTCTTTAAATGACTTTTTCAAAGAGAAGAAGTATTGGTTGCCCAAAAAGTAATTGCGGATTTTTCATATTTTTTATATAGTCGCCGTTGACAAATTTTTTCACAGCTTGTGACTCTGTAATTGCATTCTTTCTTCTGTCAGTTATCAGCTGTTACTTTTAACTTGCTTTAGAAAAAAAGTGTAAAAAAAGTATATTTGATTAAAGTTCATTCTAAATTTTATTAAAAAATGCATTTACTTTTTTTTAAAAAATCCGCAATTACTTTTTGGGCAACCCAATAGAAAGACGTTAAGTTCGGCCGGGTCGAACTTTGGCTACCCTCTACCTCGGGTATATATGAAAACCACCTTTCGTCAAAATTCGGTGAAAAATGCATACCTTATGCCCCATAGCAGCTATAACGAAATATTTTCCGATTTGGACCATATACTAATAAGTACAAGCCATTGTTCAATTGTGTATAACAAAATATTGGTCTTTTAAGTAGCTATATCTAAAAATAAAGCAATCGGAACCATATACGACACGGATGTCGAAAAGCCTAACATAATTCACTGTGTCAAATTTCAGTAAAACCGGATTAAAAATGCGGCTTTTTTTTGGGGCCAGGACTTTAAATCGAGATATCGGTCTATATGGCAGCTATATTCAAATCTGGACCGATTTGGGCCAAATTGCAGAAAATTGTCGAAGAGCCTAACACAATTCACTGTTCAGAAAAATCGGTCAATAAATGCGCCTTTCATAGGGCCAAGACTTTAAATCGAGATATCGGTCTATAAGGCAGCTATATCCAAATGTGGACCGACCTGGGCCAAATTTAAGAAGGATGTTGAAGGGCCTAACACAACTCACTGTCCCAAATTTCGGCGACTTCGGACAACAAATGCACATTTTATGGGCGCAAGACCTTAAATCGAGAGATCGGTCTATATGGCAGGTATATCCAACTCTGAACCGATCTGAGTCAAATTAAAGAAGAATGTCAAAGGGCCTAACACAACTCACTGTCCTGAATTTCAGTGACATTGGACAATAAATGCGCCTTTAATGGCCCAAAACCTTAAATCGAGAGATCGGTCTATATGGCAGTTATATCCAAATCTGGACTGATCTGGGTCAAAAAAAAGAAAGATGTCGAGTGGGCTAAAACAACTCACATCCCGAATTTTGGAGACATCGGATAATAAATGTGGCTTTTATGGGCCTAAGACCCTAATTTGGGGGATCGGTCTATATAGCAGCTATATCCAAATCTGGACCGACCTGGGACAAATTGAAGAAAGATGTTCAGTGTCCTAACACAACTCACTGTCCCAAATTCCGGCGAAATCGGACAATAATTGCGCCTTTTATGGGCCCAAAGCCTTAAATCGAAGGATCGGTCTATATGGCAGCTATACCCCAATCTGGACCGATCTGGACCAAATTGAAAAAGGATGTCGAGTGTCCTAACACAACTCACTGCCCCAAATTTCAGCAAAATCGGATAATAAATGTGGCTTTTATAGGCCTAGGACCTCAAATCGGAGGATTGGTCTATATGGCAGCTATATCCCAATCTGGACCAAATTGAAAAAGGATGTCGAGTGGCATAACGCAACTCACTGTCCCAAATTTCAGCAAAATGGAATAATAAATGTGGTTTTTATGTACCTAAGACCCTAAATCGGCCGATCGGTCTATATGGGGGCTATATCAAGATATAGTCCGATATAGACCATCTTCGAACTTATCCTGCTTATGGATAAAAAAAGAATCTGTGCAAAGTTTCAGCTCAATATCTCTATTTTTGAAAACTGCAGCGTGATTTCAACAGACAGGCGGACGGACAGATGGACGGACAGGCGGACGGACAGACGGACGGACAGGCGGACGGACAGACGGACGGACATGGCTAGATCGTCTTAGATTTTTACGCTGATCAAGAAAATATATACTTTATAGGGTCGGAAATGGATATTTCGATGTGTTGCAAACGAAATGACAAAATGAATATACCCCTATCCTTCGGCGGTGGGTATGAAAACACCAGTCATATAAAAAAACCACTAGCAAAATTTCAGACAAATCGAGTAATATTTGCGCCCTCCAGAGGCTCAAAAAGTCAAACTGGGAGGCCCAAGAAGTTTTATCGGGAGATCGGTTTATATGGGAGATATATGAGAACATCGACTGAAAATAAAATACTTCATGCTAAATTTCGGACAAATCGGAAAAGAATTGCGACCTCTAGAAGCTCAAGAAGTCAAGACCCAAGATCGGCTTATGTGGCAGCTATATCAGGTTATAGACCGATTAGAAAAATTCTTAGGACAGCTCTTGGAAGTCAAAACAAAAGTCGAATAGGTATTGCGCCCTCTAGGGGCTCAAGAAGTCTAATCGTGAGATCGGTTTATATGGCCGCAATATCAGGTTATGGACTGATATAGACCATATTAAGCACAGTTGTTGAATGTCATACCAGAACACTTCGTGCCACTTCGATGTCAGCCACATCGGATAAGAATTGCGCCCCCTAGAAGCTCTAGAAGTCAAGACCCAATCTCGGTTTATATGGCAGCTATATAAGCTTATCAACCGATTTGGACTATACTTAACACAATTGCTGAAAGTGATACCAAAACACCACGTGCAAAATTTCAGCCAAAGCGGACAAGAATTGCGCCCTCCAGAAGCTCAAAAAGTCAAACTGGGAGATCGGTTCAGCTCAAGAAGTCAAGACCCAAGATCGGCTTATGTGGCAGCTATATCAGGTTACAGACCGATTTGGACCGTACATAGTACAGTTTTTGAATGTCATAATCAAACATTACATGCTCAGTTTCAGCCAAATCGGACAAAAAATTCGGCTTGTAAGGGCTCAAGAAATCAAATCGGAAGATCGGTTTATATGGGAGCTATATCAGGTTATAGACCTATTCAAACCGTACTTAGCACAGTTGTTGGAAGTCAAAGTAAAACACTACATGCAAAATTTCAGCCAAATCGGACAAAAAATGCGGCTGGTAAGGGCCCAAGAAGTCAAATCGGAACATGAAAGCTATGTCAGGTTATAGACCGATTTGGACCGTACATAGCTCAGATGTTGAAAGTCATAATAAAACACTACATGCTCAATTTTAACCAAATCGAATGAAAAATAGCGTCTTGTAAGGGCTCAAGAAGTAAAATGGGGAGATCGGTTTATATGGGAGCTATACCTAAATCTGAACCGATGTTGCCCATTTGCAATCCCCAACGACCTACATCAATTTTAAGTATCTGTACAAAATGTCAAGCGGCTAGCTTTACGCGTTCGAGTGTTAGCGTCTAATCGTGGTATATACAGATTTTTATACCCTAAACCACCACTGTGGTACAGGGTATTATAATCTTGCTAATCTTAACATATTTGCAAGATTTCATCAAAATCGGTTCAGATTTAGATATAGCTTCCATATATATGTATCCCCCGATTTGCACTTAAATGGCCGTAGAAGCTACAATTTTGAACCGATCTGCACAAAATTTGGCATTAATTGTCTTGTTACTGATCTTAATTTATGTGAAAAATTTCTGCATAATCCGTTCAGATTTAGATATAGCTCCCATATATACGTATCGCCCGATTTTTACTTAAATGGCTGTAGTCGCTGCAATTTTCAAACAAAATTGGGAACGGATGGTTTTGTTACTGATCCTAACATATTTGCAAAATTTCATCAAAATCGGTTCAGATTTAGATATAGCTCCCATATATATGTATCGCCCTATTTTTACTTAAATGGTTGTAGTAGCTGCAATTTTCAACCGATCGGCACAAAATTTGGCACAGATTGTTTTGTTACTGATCCTAATAAAGGGTGATTTTTTGAGGTTAGGATTTTCATGCATTAGTATTTGACAGATCACGTGGGATTTCAGACATGGTGTCAAAGAGAAAGATGCTAAGTATGCTTTGACATTTCATCATGAATAGACTTACTAACGAGCAACGCTTGCAAATCATTGAATTTTATTACCAAAATCAGTGTTCGGTTCGAAATGTGTTCATTCACCGTTCAGCGATGAGGCTCATTTCTGGTTGAATGGCTACGTAAATAAGCAAAATTGCCGCATTTGGAGTGAAGAGCAACCAGAAGCCGTTCAAGAACTGCCCATGCATCCCGAAAAATGCACTGTTTGGTGTGGTTTGTACGCTGGTGGAATCATTGGACCGTATTTTTTCAAAGATGCTGTTGGACGCAACGTTACGGTGAATGAACACATTTCGAACCGAACACTGATTTTGGTAATAAAATTCAATGATTTGCAAGCGTTGCTCGTTAGTAAGTCTATTCATGATGAAATGTCAAAGCATACTGAGCATCTTTCTCTTTGACACCATGTCTGAAATCCCACGTGATCTGTCAAATACTAATGCATGAAAATCCTAACCTCAAAAAAATCACCCTTTATATCTACAAGATTTCATCAAAATCGGTTCAGATTTGGATATAGCTACCATATATATGTATCGCCCGATTTTCTCTTATATGGCCGTAGTAACTAAAATTTTCAAGCGATCTGTTTGAAAGTCGGTTCAGATTTTGATATAGCTCGAATATACATATGTATATATATGTCCCAATTTATAATTGTAGGGTAGGTGTAGAGTATTATATAGTCGGCTCCGCCCGATTTTTGCCTTTTCTTACTGGTTGAAATATAATTTCGTTTAAATCCATCAAAAATTGGTTGAACCATCCAAAACTATTCTCTAACTTTGCCAAATTTTCGCCCATAATAACGGCAACACTGCTGCTGACTAACATGCTGCCGGAAAATCCATGTTAACCACCAAATATGGAGTATTGTTTTGGTAAAAGACATACATTTTAGACATACTGCTCGTCGACCAAGTTTTTTAACTATCAGTGGAAATAATGCATTTGGTTTTTTTTTGGCTTTATCTTTTGAGTTTGGCTTGATTTTTTTGGCTTTTGACTACTCACTAAATCCATTTCTGTGATTTCTTGTGAATTCTGGAAATTGCCTTCATTTCAATGGTTTTCGATTTTTTTTCTTGGTTTCAATTTAGCTCACTGTGGTTAATAAGTGTCTTATCATGGCCACATCAATAGATGTGGTTTGACTTGTACGTATAGCCCCATATGAATGAATCACAGAGGCTTTTAAAACCAAAATGCAAAATTTAAGAAGCAATTCTAGGAAATAATTTGACTACCATCGAAGAAAGTAAAAAAAAAACCATAAAAATAACTATGGCATGATTTGTATGCATTGAAAAAATTAAAATTTTAAATTTTGACCATTGAATTGTGGATTTAAAGTGCCAAAACACAACGGGGTGGCAAACTTAGAATATTTTAAAATAGTATTAATTTGTAGCGGAGAGCGAAGACTTATTTATGAATGAACGACTAATGGCGAACTGAAAACAGTGGCTGAGGGATTTGAAAGTTCTTATTAGTCTAATCGATTTAACCGGATAGTTCGTTTTTCAGTTTTTAAATGCTTTTGGTCATTAAAAAACTAAAGAAAAACATTAAAAATCCTCCTGGTAGTTACTCAAAAACAAGTAAAAAAGTGCTAAGTTCGGCGGGGCTGAATCTTATATACCTTCCACCATGGATCACATTTATCAAGTTCGTTCAATGACATTTTCAAATAGAAAAATACCAGTCATAGAAAAGCACCACCTCCAAAATTTCAGGCAAATCGGATAATAATTGGGCCCTCCAGAGGCTCAAGAAGTCACACTGGGAGATCGGTTCA
The DNA here is from genome assembly GCF_963082655.1 of Stomoxys calcitrans. Taxonomy (NCBI): domain Eukaryota; kingdom Metazoa; phylum Arthropoda; class Insecta; order Diptera; family Muscidae; genus Stomoxys; species Stomoxys calcitrans. Next base: position 15,303,014 of record NC_081554.1, on the reverse strand, counting down.
AATGGCTGCTATATCAGCTTATATACCTATTTAGACCATACTGGTCATATGACATACATACGACATATGTAAAAAATTTAACCATATTGGATAAGAATTGCGCCCTCTAGAATCCCAAGAAGTCTGATCGGGAGATCGGTTTATATGGCGGCTATATGAGGATATGGACTAAATTAGACCATACTCGGCACAGTTGTTGGAAGTCAAAACAAAACACTCCACGCTAAATTTCGGCCAAATCGGATAAGAATTGCCCCCTTCAAAAGCTCAAGAAGTCAAGACCCAAGATCGGTTTATATGGGAGCTATATCAGGTTATGGACCGACTTAAACCATACTTAGCACAAATGTTGAAAAACATAATAATACACGTCGTGCAAAATTTCAGTCAAATCGGATACGAATTGCGCCCTCTAGAGGCACAAGAAGTCTAATCGGGAGATCGGTTTATATGGCGGCTATATAAGGTTATGGACTGATTTTGACTATAGTTTGCACAGTTGTTTGGAGTCATTCCAGAAAACTTCTTGCAAAATTTCAGCCTAATCGGAAGAGAATTGTGCACTCTAGAAGCTCTAGACACTAGGTCGGTTTATATGGCAGCTTCATCAGATTAGGCATAGATTTAAACCATACTTGGCACAGTTGTTGAAAGTGAAACCAAAACACCACGTGCAAAATTTGAGCCAAATCTGATAAGAATTTCGTCCTCAAGAAGCTCAAGAAGTCAAGTTCCAAGATCGGTTTATATGTCTAGAGACAATATTTCGATAAAATTATCGCTAGGGAAAAAAATTCCTATAAAATTTTTTCAGAAGAGATAATTTCAAAGAACTATTCTCTGAAACAAAATTTCAAAGAGCTTTTCTTCACAGACAAAATTTCGATGAAACTTTCTTTAAGAAAATGTTTCAATAATTTTTCTTACAGACAAAATTTCAAAAAAAAAAAAAAAAAATCTTCTCCACACTGATAGAAAAATGGCGTTACTTTGCCAATACCCCCTCGCATTATTTTGTTCTCGTCATTTCCAAAGATGTTTAATACCATTTGGTATCAATTCAATACCAGACAACGGAAGCTATTAAGAATTGACATCGTCACATTTGTATTCGTGTCATCGCACCAGAAGTGTTGTTGAGCTTTGACGCCACTATAAAATATTTGTTAAACAAATAAATAAAAGATTTTAATACAATTTGAGTTCGTAAAAACCTGCTCAAATACTCGAAAGCGGTTAAAATGGAAATAGAACAAATTCTAAGGACAGTCTAAATTAAAAACATGATAGTCTCTTGTGTGGAAAACGATGCTGTGTTGATGTATTCATATGAAAACCAAAATGTAAATGCAAATTTTGCCCATGAGTATTCCACTAAGGAACAGAGGCAATCTTCTCACATATCAATGAGTGTCAGTCCGATTAAAGTTTAAGCTCAATGATAAGGAACCTCCTTTTTATAGCCGAGTCCGAACGGCGTGCCGCAGTGCGACACCTCTTCGCAAAGAAATTTTTACATGACATAGTACCTCTCAAATGTTGCCGGCATTAGTAGAGAAAACCCATCGCTGAAAAATTTTTTTTGATGGTCTTGCCAGGGTTTTGCTTTTGGCGTCATAGGCAGACATGCTAACCTCTGCGCTATGAGGTAAACCACTTCTGGGAATCAATAGATATGAAATCAATTGCTGAATACAACGAAGTGATTTTTTTTCTTTTTTTTGGTTCATTAGGGTGTGGAATAATCAATAAAGGTCTGGTGTTAAAACCAATAACAGATTGGTATTAAAACCAATACCAGTTCGGTAACAAGACTTTTACCAAACGGTACTAATCATTTTATGTTTCATCCATACCATCCGGTATTGTTATACTCACCACCGAAGGATGGGGGTATATTCATTTTGTCATTTGTTGTTTGCAACACATCGAAATATCCATTTCCGACCCTATAGAGTATATATATTCTTGATCAGCGTAAAAATCTAAGACGATCCAGACATGTCCGTCCGTCTGTCTGTTGAAATCACGCTACAGTCTTTAAAAATAGCGATATTGAGCTGAAACTTTGCACAGTTTCTTTTTTTGTCCATAAGCAGGTTAAGTTCGAAGATGGGTTTTATCGGACTGTATCTTGATATAGCTGCCATATAGACCGATCCGACGATTTAGGGTATTAGGCCCATAAAAGCCACATTTATTATCCGATTTTGCTGAAATTTGGGACAGTGAGTTGTGCTAGACCCTTCGACATCCTTCGTTAATTTGGCTCAGATCGGGCCAGATTTAGATATAGCTGCCTAATAGACCGATCTCTCGGTTTTTGGGTTTTGGGGCCATAAAAGACAGTGCTTTGTGTTAGGCTCTTCGACATTTTTTTGCAACTTAGCCCAAATCGGTCCAGATTTGGATATAGCTGCCTTATATACCGGTATCTCGATTTGAAGTTTTGGTCCCATAAAAGGCGCATTTAAAACCCGAATTCACTGACATTTGACACAGTGACTTATGTTAGGCTTTTCGACATTCGTATCGTATATGCTTCAGATCGGTTCATTTTTAAATATAGCTACTGTACTTATTAGTATTTGGTCCAAATCGGAACATATTTCGATACAACTGCTATGGGATATAAGGTATGGAATTTTCACCGGATATTGATGAAAGGTGGTTTACATATATACCCGAGGTGGTGGGTATCCAAAGTTCGGCCCGGCCGAACTTGACGCCATTTTACTTGTTTTTCTACCATACGGTGTTGCTTTACTATCAATACCGTATGGTACTGAAATAAGATCGTTTGGTATTAACTTTTCTCTGGGTGAAAAGACAAAATTTTCATAAAGTTTTCTCTAGGTACACAAAGGAAAAATTCCACGTAATTTACTCAAGAGACGAAAGTTTGATTCAATTTTCTCTAAAGACACAAGTCAAATTTAGATAGTATTTTCTCCAAAGCCAAAATTTCGATGAAATACTCTGCATAGACTAAACTTCTACAAAACTTTCCCAGAACAAAAAATTTCGATGAAATGTTGTCTATATAGACAATTTCTCTTAAGGCAACATTTCAAAAAATGTACTTCTCTATATACAAAATTTCTGTAAATTTTTCCTATTATTTCGATATTCTTTTTCCAAGCAATAATTTTGACAAAATTTTCTCTAAGAACGAAATGTTGATGAAATTTTCTCTAAGGTTGAAATTTCGATAAAAGTTTCTCCAATGATGAAATTTCGATAGCA